>NC_092860.1:112614867-112642423 GCF_032062135.1 Pyxicephalus adspersus | reverse complement strand
GAGTGATCAGAAGGGGAATTTGAATGGCACATGAGTGATCAGAAGGGGAATAATCTTTCAGAATCTTTTTTTTTTTTCTAGATTTTCCTCCTTTAAAATTGGGTGCGTCTTATATTCCAGAGCGTCTTATACAGTGAAAAATACGGTAAACCGAGGAAACAATTGGATCCATTAAAAAAAAAACCAAAACATTGAATTGGACATTTGTGTAAATATTCCAATGGCAATTAAAGATTCCCACCAGAGGATGTTTGAGGGAATTTAAGATTGAGTGTCTAGACATTTATGGCAGATTTTTTTTTTTTTTTTTTTTTGGCCATGTTCCTTATCGCTGTTTACCTTTTGGAAAAACTTTTGTATCTGCTTGTAAGCAAGATTTTAAGTACCTTTCATGTCGTCCTTTCTAAGGAAATCTTAAAAAAATGTGCAAAGCCATTGTGGAAGCCCCAACTGATGATGTGAGAATGAAAGCTTTTGCTCCCATTCAGGAAATGATGACTTTTATTCAGTTTGCAAATGATGAATGTGACTATGGAATGGGTTATGAGCTGGGGATTGACCTCTTCTGTTATGGATCACATGTAAGTAGTTTTGCTGTTTTTCCTCAATTGCTATTCATTATTCCTTTTAGAAACTAAAGATTGTGCACACAGCAATTATAAATGACCTATAAAGAGACAATTATCCTACTTGTGTAGCTGACTTGGTGACAACATTCACACATAGTGCACACTATTTATGCAAATGATGGTTGAAATGAAAACAAAATGTTTGTGGGTCTTTATTTTTTTTTTCTTCTTCTTGAAGTACTTTCATAAAGTAGCAAGACAGCTCCTACCTCTGGCATACAGACTTCTGAAGAGGGATCTGTTTGCAGAAATAATTGAATCTCATCTGGCAAATCGGAGAAAAGAGGATGTAAATCAGCTTGATGCATGATATGGACACAGTTTAATGTGTTTTGTGTTATTCTATAAAGTTAGTTTTGTAATAAAATGTCTTTATCTCTATTTATTATTTCATTTGGTTGTAAAATACATTAACTTGGGGGGGAATAAGAATTTCATCAAATTATATATAGGACTTATATATGTGTTATAGGTTATTTATGACATAGCATTCATTGTGCAGCGACAGCTTTTCAAAGGCTGTCTGATCATAAACACACGTGACTTATGATTGTCAGAATTCTTGATTGCTTTACCCATTCTAAATGAAGCAGATGGCATTGAAGCCAATGTATTATGGCAGCCTGTCCAGTATTCTGCAAAGGAATGGTTAGCAGTACCGGCCTCCATAATTCTCACCATAGGTGTAATTACAACTTCATAATGATTCAAAGTAGTAACTAAATAAGTTATCAATGATCCAGGATTACTGCAGTGTTTTGGTTGGGGGAAAGGAGCCCAATCTCACAGGTGTCTTCTTCCTACAGACTTTCCTTTCTGAGCATATTCAGGTGCAGCTTAATGCTTCATACTCCATAAATGTGTTTTCTACATGTGTACTGGGTGGATTGTCAATTATCTAGATTAGTCACTTGCTGCTAACATCCCTTAACCCCCTAAGCAGTAACCCCAAGTGTGACTCGGGGTAAAAAAAAAATTGCTAAAAGGGATAACCCAGAGTGACACTCAGTAGCTAAACCATGTAAAACAATGATAAATGAAGTCTTACCTGATCAGCTGGCGTCCTCCTTCACGATCCTCGTCTTCTTTCTTCCTCTGGCCTGCGACCTCCGCATCTGATGAGTGACGTTGGTGTGTGTGGACGTTCCATTCGGGGGAGGGAAATTCAAATCTTTTTGTATTGCATTCAGCACAAAATAACTATTGAATGCAATACAGTGGAATTATATGGGTAAAAGCAGTACGTTTTCTTTCATGAACACTTATTTTACAGTATAATAAAAGTATATTTAAAAAAAAAAAATTTTTTTAATTTTCATTTTTTGTTTCAAACTTTATTATATTCATGCTATTATATTATATAATAATATATTATTATGATAAATAATGTACCGCTTTTAGACATAAAAACATATAAATTATCAGCCCAGGACAGGGGTCTGCAACCTGCGGCTCCGGAGCCGCATGCGGCTTTTCAGCCTCCTTGTTGTGGCTCCCTTCGGCTGCCGCGGGGAGATCTCTGATGTGGGATCCCCTTCCTCCCAAGACACTGCGGAGGAGGGGGATTCCCTATCCGGTGTTCTAATGAAAAAAATCTACCAGTGAAATAAATCTACCACGGGGCGTGTACAAATGGGTGTTTACAATGACATCCCCCTCCTTTGAACCCCAATTCCTCTGGAATGGGGAGATGTACAAAACCAAAAATGTAGGTGCAAGTGGGGGACACCTGTGACTAACACCCCCTAAAATTTAATTGTTAGGCTATCATCAGAACATAAAGAACTCTGCCCATCAACAAAATCTACCGTTACACATTGCTGGAGGCACCTGAACCCCAATTTCTCTGGAACAGGAAGGGGGTACAGGTTAACAAAATTAGAGGTGCAAGTGGGGGACACCTGTGGCTAACACCTCCTAAAAGCTCCACCCATCAAAAAACCCCTACCCTGTTACACATTGCTGGAAGCATCTAGCATCTGAACCCCAATTTATCTGGAAACGGGGGTACAGGTGAAAAAAATTTGAGGTGCAAGTACGGGACACCTGTGGCTAACACCTCCTAAAAATTCATAAAAACTCTGCCTATCAAAAAAATCTACCCTGTTACACATTGCTGGAAGCATCCAGCATCTGAACCCCAATTTCTCTGGAACGGGGGGGAGGCGGTACAGGTGACCAAAATAGAGGTGCAAGTGGGGGACACTTATGGCTAACACCACCTACAATTGAATCGCTAAGGCATCGTCAGAAAATAAAGAACTCTGCCCATCAAAATAATCTACCCTGTTACACATTGCTGGAGGCTTCTAGCACCTGAACCCCAATTACTCAAGATTGGGGGGTACAGGTGAACAAAATTAAAGCTGCAAATGAGGGACACCTGTGGCTAACACCCCTTAAAATTTCATCGCTAAGGCATCGTCAGAACATAAAGAACTCTGCCCATCAAAAAAATCTACCCTGTTACGTAATGTAACAGGATGATACGTTAGAAGCTGGAGGCTTCTAGGGGCATAGTTCAGTGTTTAATTTATTTCAAAGTAGGCCTACACATGCACACTTGTTGTAACAGGTAAAATTAAAAAAATATTAAAACTTTTAAAAGTTTATAAACTGTGTTATGTTTTGCGGCTCCAGACTATTTTTCTTTAGTGGAAGAGGAGGCAAAATGGCTCTTTTGATAGTAAAGGTTGCTGACCCCTGGCCCAGGAGGTTAACCACACATATTTTTCAAAAAACTTTTTTTTGTGGATATGTGACTTTTGAGGCAGTATATCTAAGACCGTATGTAAGTAAAAACATTTTAACATATTTGTTAACAAAAAATATATACAGAAAATAGACTAAAAACAGAGCCTCCATTACATTGATTACAAATGGACTAGACAAATGTACAACTAAGCAAACAAGGTATACTCATACATATAAGCTAAGGGAATATTAAGGAGTTCTGTTTTAGTACAATAAACTCAATCACATTATACATAAGTATTCCCTGATGAAGCGGATTCAACCTGATTCGGAATGCACCAGGGTGTACATAAGATTCCCTTTAGCCCAGGGGTTGGCAAACTCTGATCATTAGGCCAGATACGGCCTAGCCGGTAGTTTGTTGCAGCCTAACTGCCCCCTTGCTTACCGCGGCCGGCGTTGATACTTCCACTGTCGCGGTAAATAGGGAAAGCTCCCTGAAGGTAAATCCCTCTCCCCTGCAATGCATACAGAGGAGAGGGATTTCACTTCAGGGGGCGTTCCCTGGTGGCAGGCAGAGCCATTAGGGCGGGTCTGGCCTAGTGTGCTCCTGCCCACCCCATAAATGGCCTGGTGGCCATAAAACTTTGCGGACCCCTGCTTTAGCCTAAATGTATTACTTGTTTGCTTAGTTGTACGTTTGTCCAGTCAATTTGTAATCTACGGAGGCTCTGTTTTAGCCTATTTTGTGTATATGTTTTTTAACAAATACGTTATATAAAATATTTTTACTTACATATTATATTGTCTTTAATATACTGCCTCAAAAGTCCCACATCCACAAAACATTTTTTGAAAAATTCTACATTCCAGTTCCCATGCGTCCTCGACACACATCCAGATGCCAGACATGTGACTTCCAAGCCCTCCACATTGGGGCTACTTTTTGCAGGCAGCAGCGCCTCATCAGAGAGTAAAAGTACCAATCTCCTTTCAGCTAAAAGCAGAAGTCAGACAGGTGAGGATATGCATTCCCAAATAGGGGTTGCAAATGACAGTGACACAGAAGGGGGTGCAGATGCTAGTTGGCCTGTTGTTCACCCCCATCCACCCATGTTTTTGTATACTGCTTGAAGGATGTTTTTATTCATAAAAATGAAATGCTTTGTACCTCAATGAAGGATGCAACACATGGGATTTTGTAATAACACTTTTTGTGTCTTGTGAGGGAAATTGGTCTGTCCCTACTTATTAAATGTATTACTGCAATTGAGCAGGCTGGTTATGGTCCCAGGTTTTTAGGCCTAGTACTGAAAACTTCTTTAGGTAGCATAAACAATGCTTCATAAATATGCTTAATGCTTGCACTCACATTGAGAAAGGTGTAATTGAAGGTAATGACACTGGCAGTTTGATTGAAGTATAAGCGTGTAAGGCAATAGCATTAAAAAAAAAAATTGTGCTCATCTTAAATACCACCCTGGCAAAATTGTAATTGTTACCTGCTCTTTGTGCTTCTACGACACCAGCTGCATTGAACACGTGCGTTATAGCATATAGTGTGTTAACAAGAACTTTACAAGTTTAAAGCAACATAACTAATATTTCAAAGGGAAAAAACTTGAGGCAATGCTAGTTCCCCAATAAGTTTATTTCTGGACTTTTCAACAATACAGAACGTCTCATCTTCACTGGTTGCTCTTATTAACATGGCAGTTGTGAAAAATTCTCCAAAATAACTTCTGACGTACATGAAAAATCCTCATGAGCTATCGCTGAGCAGGAGGATCCCGGTATAAAGAAATCACATTATCTGTAAGGCCTGAACCATTGGAAATAATAGGAGATGGAAAAGAACAAATGTCATGCAATCAGATGGTCTATTAAAATACCTGTAAATAAAAATACAACCCTGAAAGAAAAGCGTTTCAAGTGAATTATGGGGCAGATTTACCTCAATGTCTGGATCAATTCTGCACAGTAAAAGGTGCCAATAAAAATAGTGATTATTATATAGCCAATTAGATTTTGCAGTTTAGGTATGACTATTTTATTGGTGTTGATGATAAAGTCTTATTGCTTTCTTAGAGGTATTTCACTTTTTTTCGGTTGCTTAGTAGTATTAACTAAAAACTGTGCTTTACCTAAAGTTCAAGCCTTGTTAGTAATCAAACAGAATGGAGAGCTTCTGATCAAGTCATTTGAAGGTGTTGGATATGTGGGTAGTCACTATGTAAACCTTTAAAAAAAATAATGGTACATAAAGTAGATCCCCAGTTAATTCTGGACAGAGTTGAATGTTTAAAATGCCTGCAAAGTATTTATGCAACTGTCAGGAGATTTAACTTCCTGACATGGTGTTAAGACCATCACAATGACTAAGTAATAGGAGAAATCTGCCCGGGTCACAGATTACAATCACAATATACCATGGGTTCTAACCCTGTCCTATCCAAAATAAAACATTTTTGCCTGGAGTTTTACATTTCGTGTAAAGAAAGTTCTAAGGGAATTAGACAACCCAATTCTGTTGTGCAGAGAGAGAAGATGGTTGGACAATGCTCCAGGTACCATCCCTGCTCAGTCATAGCGGATTAATATAATTATAATTGTATAATATTCTCTAGTTACCTACCACCAAGTCACTTTGTGAAGCTTCCTTTTGATCCTGACAGATCAAAGGATTATGATGCAACTAAACATGAACAAAATCAAATATAACTCAATTCTAGTGTCAAATATAATTTAAATTATCTCCAGTTATAGACGACCACGCTAAGATGTGCGATTAGTGCAATTATTAATCAAGTTTCTCCTCCGTTAGTTTCCCCAAGTTCCCTGAAACTGTCATGACTGATTTAACATCGAACAGAATATAAATACAAAGGAACATTGTCACATCATTAAACTTCTAATATGTAGGTAGAGCGATCAAAAACAGTTCTCAGTGCCTGTCAAATAATAATAGGTCAGGATGAAGGTATGTTCTCCATGGGTTTCCTGAATATAATGCAGTGTTATCACCATCTAATGACAAACTGTCCTGCTCCCGTTCATTCCTGTGGCAAGGTCAAGGATCACGGACATCTACCAATAGTCTTAACACTTGCAAAACATTAGTTGATTTAAGGGTTTTCCCAGCATACAAAAATAAAATTGCATTAACCACTTCACACCATGAAACAGAGCACGATGGGTAATTTGAAACAATCCAGTTTTCTAAATGGTTGAGCTGAGAAAGCGTTGTCCATCCTCTGCATCCCTGTACCAAGCTGCTTTATGGCACGTACATATTGATAAATCTTGTGATAATGGCAGTGTGTCTCAATATGAGACTTTGCTGCATTGCGTGACTCCTCATGGAGTAACACGGGAAGGGGAAAGAGTATGGTGGAGTAACGATTGAAGACGTTAGGGTATAGAGAGAAATTAAATCTGTCCTGGAATGTACAAAACTTAGTATAGTTATCGGACAGTAGCATAAACACCATATTTCCTTCAATGATAGAAATGGTAGCAAGTCTTGACTAATGATGGCTCAATTCAGGACATTTCCTGTATGCATACAGGGATACATATAGCAAGTCTACAACACTCCTGTAATAGACTCGCCCTTTATTTCATGCTCACACTGCCCTCTAGTGGCAAGTTATTCACAGCATATGACCCGCCATAACTTAGCACCTTCTTCTGTGGTCGTGCAAGCAGGGAGGCAACTTTGCTGGAAAATGGCTCGTTTTTACCAATGTGCCAAGTTACTTTCTGATCAGGGTAAAGTGTCCTTCAACAAGAAAACCTCTTCTTCACTTTCTTGCTCTTCTTCTTGGATGCTGTTCAGTTGAACATTATTGACTCTGGGTCGTGGTTTGCCATTTGGGCCATATGGCGCAGGATATCTTTTTTTGTGATAATGCCAAGGAGGCGTCTATGAAAAAAAAAAGGAGAGGTTTAATAAATACAAAAGCCGGTTTAGCGGGGACATGAAGATTCAGCTGCTAGCCGATCATTGTGTAAGAGGAAAGACTATGATGAAGATAGCGGGATCATGTGTGTTAACAGAGGAGCAGACCACCACCAATAACAAGATTATTTGCTTTTAGTAGCTTTGCTGATGAAGTGCAGCAGCCTTCTCAGCAGCAAAATATGCTAAATTACGAGATGTGTGTATTATTCAGCTCATACGAGGATGGATCCATTTATTGTATATATTTGAAATCATTGTGTTATTTACTGACCAAGATACATTATTGGACCAGCACAAGGCATTGGTAAAGATTGGGTAAAACATTACTTGTGCTCGGTCCAATCAAACATGAAGATTACACTCAGTTCAGCAGCCAAATATTCCAATCCATCGTTTATCCCCCTGTATCACATGACAAGCTCAATGGACACAGACATGACAATGAATAAATTAAATATGGGAATCTACAGAGAGAAGACATTAAATTGTGAGTAGGTGATAGTTATCCTGATTACAATATTCACACAATGGCGTTAGTTTAATGTAAAAGAAATTTGCATGAAGGCCACAATGCCTTTATTATAATTAACCTAAAACTAAACACAGCAGGGGCAGCCATTCTGAGTGCTGAATTATAATTTACCAAAAACCACAGATGAGACACCATGGGCCAAATAATGAAGCAGGAAGCATAAACTAAAAAATTATTAAATTCTCTCAAATCCAATGGTCCAGGACCACAGTATCTGTAGGTGCATATTACCCGTGTACTGCTATCTTGTGGGCAGAACTTTGGCTATTATAATTGGTATTTTTTTTTTTATTACAATCTGCAGTACAGACATGACCTAGCATCTGCTGCAAACTTTAATTTGTATGGAACAAATCTGCCAAACCACTTAAGTTTCCTGAAATAATGAAAAGTTCTTAGTACATAAGATTTGAATTTGTCTCTAGTTCTAGTGAATTTCTCTAGTTCTTGGATGTAGAAGCAACAGGTGCAATCCAATTTGAGGTGTTCTATAACTTTACCAAGCCCTTGCAGACGGACATGCAATTCTGCACTGCACATAGCAACACAGTGATGTGTTATGCAGTGTTCTGCCAGAAATCCACCCTTTTTGCCACATTAACCTATTCAATGGCGCGAATGGGCCCATCAGCTGCTTCACAGTGGACTTGTGTCTATTGTTTCAACCTCAACAGATAACTATGTAGTTTTGAGGAAAATCATTTTAAAGTATTTTGTTTTAGTTGAAGTGTTGTATTGGCCTGGAAACTTCATCCTAAAGCAGTCAACCACATATGCATAACAATACAAGTTTACAAAACCTATTATTTTCTAATATAGGAGAGTAAGGAGACCAATCTAATGGTGTATGTACCTGTGGCTATTTATGAACTAGTAAAACCCACTGATTTTTTAAAAACCAGCTCTGGAAGGCAATCATAAATTGGCTTATTCACTCCCTAAGCTAACCATTGGTTCTTAGGCTTGAACTATAAAAAAAAACAAAAAAAACTGGGAACATGCTTTTAAGACAGTTAATGCCATATATTTATCTACTTCTACCCGATAGTTCATTGCAGTAAGTGTCATTTAGCGCCACAACTACCAGCCCTGTGATCAGTGGTATGAAACCTGAAGGGCTTTATAATGCAATTTGAAGTGCTGTTTAATCATGTGAGCTCACTCTACACACCTTTCTGTAGACTATACTAGTATAGTACTTCCTGTACAAACACTGTTCAAGGATTAGTCCTGGACCAAGGGTGGGGGTAAACTAGAGATAGACACACACTGATGAAATCAACACCAGCACTGTCCTTTTGTCTGCAAGTTCATTGGCACATGTGTACTGCAGAAGATACAAATTGGTTACTAGCGATCTATCCCTATCTATCATCTGTGGAAGAGATTAAGGTAAGATAATCATAAGACTCTAACACTTTTTTCAGCTCTAAACTATAAATACAAGGGCTGTTTGACAAGTATTGAGCCAAACAAATAAATAAATATATTTGTAAAAACTCTGTAAATAATAAAATATAAAGCCTGAGAGAAGACTTGACAAAAGAATTTCTATAATATATTTTTTTTTACAACAAATTTAAATATTGGCATTTTGTTTCATCAGGACAATGCGCCAGCACACGTCAGCTGTTAAAGAAATACCTAAAAGGGAAGAAATTTGACAAGATGATGATGTTATTAAGGCTGTTGAGGACTTCCTCGAGTTCTATAAAAAGGGTATAAAGGCCCTAAAATAAAGATCTAAAAGGTGCATTCTGCTAATGAAGATGATATTGAAAATGTATAGAAAATAAATTTCCTAGCTTTTGTCTTTATGGTTGAGGCTCATTACTTGTCAAACAGCCCATATACATATATATATATATCTATAACATGATTATTTTTCAGCTTGGAGTTTATCAAGTAACTAGTAGGTGAGACATTTACTAACTAGCTAACTAACATGTATACAATAGATATTTACCAAGAAGTAACCTTTTCTTTTGGAGTGGCTTAAACTTTATTAGGAATCTGGAAAGTTGCCCTAGCTTATGCAGCACTTTGTTTAGATAAAATGCTCAAGGAAAATGGGAAAGTAAATTTTCTGCACTCATCAAGCTGCCCACGCAGTATTATCTGTCAATAAAAAAAAGAAGCTTTGGAATCCAACAATTGCTTTCTTGTATTCTTTAGCCATAGCAAGCAGGATAACATCACAAAGTGGAACATATCGAGCAGATGGCCTAGTTTTGCTGGTTAGTCATTTCATTTGTGAGAGGAGGCATGAAATTCTTGGAAAATATAAACTGCAAAGCAAGTAAATGTGAAATGAATGTTTACAGCAGCAAAATACAGCAGTTTTATTTGAAGCAACCAGAAGCACACTGTTTGAAGACGAGGAAGGTTTGCTATACTGAGAGAAAGAGAAAATAAATCAGAAGGGGAAAAATAGAGCCATTGCCAATAGCACTAGCTGCACGTTGTGTGTCCGCTTCTATTCTCTAACCTGCCTTGGAAACCAGATTAGGCAAGACTTTTATTCTTCCTTACATTAAGTACCACTGTGTATTATAAGGAAATGAACAGATATTACAATGAATGCTGCTATCTTCTTTAACCTACAGTCAATGTTAAAGGTGGCAAATCCACATTTGTGTTAAACTCTGTGGACAATTGTAGGCTCATTTTACAGAGACAAATGTAACCTTTTATTGCCAATCATCTCAGTTGTAGCACACTGGTTTCAATGTGCTGCCCAGTAGGTGATTGCTAACAAGGGGTTAAACTGTTCCCCCATGCAGCCCTAATGAAATATTCAGATATGGGAATTACTGCCTTAGTAGGAGCACCCATTATTATTATTGGGGCTAAGAGGTGATGGATGGTCGTGTTCAACAACGACCATCAACAAGGGAGATCAACAAAAAAAAATAGTAAGGTGTTCTTGTACCTGCAAATTTCCAGTCCATTAACCATTTAATCATCTTTAATGTGTTTCTAAGTTAGGAATGTGTATGACATGAGAGAAGAATAAGGGAGAAGATTTCAGGACCATGGTTACTGCATATGTTACAAACTGTAAACTTCTCATAAAGGTTTATAGTGGCTATTCTGGACTGTAGTAGTCTGCAGCTACAGCGTACATCCATCAAAGTGTATGCATGTATTTAGGTTACCATGCTCCTTGCTTTCTCCAGGTTACTCTACAGATGTGCTAAGAAACAGACCTGGATATAAGATGACACTGTACATTATGTACAGTGATTTACATTGGTGGGACATCATATTCCTTCTAGCAGAGATGGATCATCCGCCTGTCACCATTATAAAGAAGAATATTCTAAGCATGCAGGCAGTGCTGGGCAGTAATATTAAAAACACCTCTAATGTCATGCAAGCATTTGTAGTAAATGTGTAGTTGTGAATTCTTTATATACAAAAAGTTTTAAATCAGTTTAGATAAGTGTAAATTAAAATTTACCTGGACATACACCATTATATATATTATATATTTTGATTTTGTGAGTAAAAATATAAGCAAAAAAAAAAAATATATATAGGATGCAGACTGTCACTCCCTGCAGTTTCTGGGGGTTTCCCCTATAATATAGTTTATTACCTCCTGATCCTGCCAGTAGATCTGTTACTTCTCCACTTCATTTAAACAATGCAAGCTGTCCTGCAAAAGTTACAGTTTGTGGTGTGTTGGGGCAACCCACAAAACACCAATGGAGTGTTTACATTTTTTATTGATATAATGTAAACTTTTTTCCAAAAAAAAAAAGTCCATACTCTGTTTATAGAGTAAAAACTTTGCTGCAGTTTACTTTGTGGATCAAACCATGTTTTATATTGTTTATGGTAATGGAGAGAAATTGGATATTCTGGCAGTATGAACAGATAACAAACCCATGTATTACGGAGGCTGGGGAAAACAAAAATTATTACGTTCAGTGAGAGCACATCACATCACATTTTGGTATTTTGCCCATACTTCCACATTAAGCATTGCCTGCAATGCTGGGGTAGGAGGTGGAATGGTTAAAGCTTACCTGGTGGATAACAAACACTTCCTATCATAATAACATACTGTAGAAAGACAATTGTCTTTGCAATGGACACTAATCCCTCCCTTTTCTAAAGCTGCAAAAGGAAGGAGGGAGGTGTCATGAAAGTATTACAGAGGCTGTCAGTTCTGACCTTTGATTCTGAGATTTAGTGCTCTGGCTTTTACACTACACATAATCTTCAGCACTCTTGGGTCACTGACCCACAACCACAATGGAGATAAATGCTAATGACTTCTCTCCTACTTTACAGATCTGTAAAATTGTTTCATGTCAGTGAATCCGATTAGTTAAGGGAAGAGGAAGGGAAACAGCCAGACAGCAAGCAATGGCAACTCGGTATTTTCAATAGATTTACTTTAACTATCTGCATGTTTGTATGTGGTCAACATGCGTTACAATCTGTTTTTTATTTTATTTTTTATCTGACAAGTATCCAGGGAGCACTGAACAAGTTTTTCTTTCACAGAGATTCTGATTGTACAATCCTCCTCTGCGCTATGAAGAACAATACATAAAACTGAACAATCACAGCACACAGTACAGTCTCCTTCAATCTAAACAGAGAAAAATCAATTCATTTAAGCACAACTGAAATTTGGAAAAATTGTACAATCCAATCTCTTCTTCCATCCATGGCTGACCAAAAAAAGTTTTTTTAACATAAAAATATTGCACAAGTTTATTGGAAACTACAACAAACTTTATATAATGTTTAACAGGATGTAATAAACCTTTCACATGAGGTTGTAAATCTCATTGCGGATATTAATTGATTTTATTTTTTGACTGATGATGACTTTATCAGCAATGCATTAATATTGCATTGCCAGGAGCTGGGTGTGATTACTGCTTTATACTTAGAAACACACTGTGCAGCTCTAAAAGTTTGTGCCCAGGATCAAGGTGCAGACACAAAGCCTATAATTCTGATATCTGAATGCAATTATACATTTATTATTAGTATTCAACTTTTTAAATATTACTTTATTTTTGTTGGACAGCTAGTTCTGAACTAAAATGTAAGGTTAAAAGCTAGGGCCTATTCTTGCCTTTAATTCCTATGAGAAAAGAAATGCATTTTTTGTAGTGTATAAAGGTCAGCTGTGGAAGGAAATGCTGATGCTTACTAAGCAAATATAAAATAATGTTTTTAAAAAGCGTGCCAGAGAGTGTTAGACATCTAGAACAGAGGTCACTTAACCTACTGCAAGAAGTGGTAAACTTTTAAGACGGTTTTTATCCTATAGAATAAAGATGTGCGATAGGTGTGTCTGAAAAGAATTGCTGCTTTTTACTGCCAAGTATGCTTTTGTGGTTGCTGTGATCAGAAGATGTCTGAACGGTTCACAAATTTCATGCGTCCTGCTTTCTAAAAGGTGTCTACAGGTTAAAGGTTGCTTTGTCTAATCACCAAGGGTTCCACGTGCTGCTTTAGATGCTCGAGATGTTCTAAAATGTTCTTCTTTGTGATGATCCCCAAGACAATCCTGAAACAGATCATGTTATGCTAATAACTGAGTTTGAACTACAAATGAAGAAAACAAAAAGAATGAAGCAACATAAAATAATGACAGTGTTATGGACCAATGAATGACATGGAGGAGACATACATGCCACAAAGGCATTGCTGTTCTGAGGGAATAAAAGGTAGATCATGTGATATTCTCCAAAGGAATTCATCAGAACTACAATATAAAATAATGGTACATTGATATACGATTAATCTGTAACAAGAAAGTAACCCCCACAGTGGGGCTGATTTAATAAACAGATGAAGTGTCTGTGCCGCTGCTGTCACATGACTACTTTAAATGTAAAAGTAAAAAGGATCTGCTAGGTTGATCCGATAAAAACACAGGAGTGCTTCTTTATTCTAGTGTCTATAAATCAGTCCCACTGTGATACGTATGTGGATTACAAAGTATATTGGGGTGGGGGGGCTAGGTAATGGTTAACTGGAAGACAAGCATTAGGAAAAGGACTACTATGAATTATATGCATCATTTTAATCTCTGATCTGATCTTGAGTTAGTGACACATTGTAGAGAAAAATCTACCAATTAAAGCACAAAAACGGTCATGGTTGTGGGATGAACAATTGAAATATCAAAATCCTGTAGCTTGTAATGAAAAACTTGTAAATTAACTTTGTTTTACTACACCTAGCAAAAGATACAATGTTAGTCATTTGCTTAAAATCCTAAACCAGTCTCTAAAATATGGACTAACTGAGCAAAGCTATGTATGGAGATACTTAGAAATGGACAACTTTCTGTGCCTTTAAACATGGAAAACTGGGTCCTGGGCTCTAAAGTGGGCACACCAAGTACCTACAAAATGTATATCGGAGTGCCTTATGTTTTAAGGCTCCCAGTGTGCCTTGAAATAATTTAAACAAATTGAGATCTGACCTCAAAGGGCTGGGGTAAGCTGACAAAAAGCTAAAGTTCTAAGCTGTGAATGGATTTTGAACAACATTGGGGCACCTTCCCTATGTGCATGTTTGAATTTGTTCTAGCCAATAGGATGTATGGGAAGACTTGAGTAGTCTATCTTCTAAGCTTGAGCCAAGCAGAAATCTACCTTTAGCTCAGAACTTTGTTTTTGTTTACTTATATCTATTAACATACGTTCATACTTTTCTGATTCCCCACAGATGGTCTATTGCAATATAAATGAAAAATCATGATTATGTCAGGAAGCAAATGAAGTCACAAAACAAAAAGCAAGCAGGTAATGGATGAGCAGCACAATATTAGTAACATGCTCACAACGTGTATACAGCCCAGTGTTAATTCAGTGTAGTGTGCGGCACCTGCTGAAGCTCTTTTAGTTTTAAACAAGAAGAAAATGTTAAATGAAGATTATTTTTTACATTACATCAATAATATACTCCTATGACAAGTTCTTAAAATCAGTTAACTACACTCCGGTCAAGTTAAAAAAAAATGTGTCAAATGAAGATAAACAGATTCAAAATACCTAAAATTTAAAACCCAAATCACATTCCTTCTTACAAACATGATAAAACACAATAACACAGCTTTAAGAGGAAGGTGATAGGGACAGTCTGCTTGTATAATAATGATTTACATCCACCAGGAAGGATTAGGAGCTTGCTGCACTGTCCCAGTCACCCACCACACAAAGCAAACAATAGTTTTGGGCAAAGCCTTTTTTTTTTTTTTTTAAACATAATAAATGTACATTGCCTGAAGATTACATTAAACCCCAAAACCTTTATATCCTTTTTTTTAAAGTACAGAATCTGTACAGTTATTAATACCAACTGACAATGGTAAAAGCTGTTACCGTTTTTTTACGCTTCATATCTTTGTGCAACAGTTTGTCAAAAACCTTTAGTTTATGCATATATATTTTACTTTTAGTAGATGCAAATGCGATCCATTTTTGTGGTAATAATTTAATGATAATGTTATTTTAAGGAAACCGATAACTTGTTGCTGTCAGATGGGGGCTGACAAATTCTGAACCTAAATGCTTAAAGTATTTCCAAGTTTACTCATACAGAGCAGGGAGTGTGTGGGTGCGTGTGTGGCGTAGGGAGGGGAAGCAGCAGATGGACTGCAGCAACAGCATACAGCTGCCTAGATCATTTATACCTAATAGCTCCAACCCTGATGAGGAATGAAAAGATATGATGCAAGATATTGCAGCTGTCAAGACATGGACAGGGAATGTATGCAAACATTTATATTATGTTATAAGAATGCATTATTATAGTGTCAGTCATTTTATTAGGAAATACTGGAATAATATATTATAGATTAATATTGTCAATATTTTTTTACATTTTTTTTAGTTTCTCCTCACCAGCTTGTAAAAAGCGGTTTACAAAATTCCATAGTTTAAATATAAGTGAAATATAACCCACTCTCTGAACAGCTTCATTGTAAGGTTTCAAAGATGAGTGTAAAAAAAAAAAAAAAAAAAAAAAAGAAAAGTATCTTTGTTTTTTTTTTTACATATTTTAACTTATTGTTCTCTTATAATACTTTTTTTTCTTAAATAGTAATATAAAATATTAGTTTACAATGTAATACAATAAAAACTATTTTATTTAGCCCTAAATATTACATTTTTCCAAAACTATCTCAAACAAGTATAATGAATTCTGCTAGCAACATTTCAACACATCTGTACATAATGGAAAACAAAGGAACTCACCCGTTGTGAGTGACAAGGCACTGTCTAAGCCCCAGCTTGCGGAATATATCCACCACTATCTCCATTGGTGTGTGGTCGGTTACTGTAAAGGGGCTCATGTCTAGGATACTGCGGAGCTTCAGGGGGCGAGGACTTTCTGCAGGTAGGGATGGAGTGTGCTGAGCAAAGCATACCCGGGAACTTCCAACAATGCCTTCCTGTTTTTTTCTTGCATTTTCTAAGAGAAGAAAAGCAAAATGTTAAATCACAAACACTACATCTTGCAATAAATTTTTCTCCAGGACTTCCATGCAAACTCATCAGTACAGAAAAAAACTTATTGCTGGTTTTTTATTTGTTGAGGATACAAATTCAAGGACATCCCCGTATCAGCGTATGTTTATCTATTTTGTTTCCTCGATTATTTTACAGTAGTACAGAAAGTTTTACACTTTTCATGCATGGATGAAGCCATATTTATCCAATGCAAACAGAAACTTTGCTTCCTGCTTTGAACTCCAACACACAGTTCTTTCCCACAGTGTACTTCCTGTGTGACTTGGATAGGAAAGTACAATATAAAAAAGACTAGAGGAAAAAGTAACAAGAATGAGTTCTTTCTTACCAATTGCAAGCGTTAAATCTCTTCTCAGAGCAAATCCAACCAGCCGCTGAGACTCCTTTGACATTATGACAGGGAAGCCATTGTAGCTAGTTTCATTGATCAGGCTTTCAATATCATCTACAGTCATATTATCTTGAGTGAGGACAGCTAGTGGTTGATCGTTCCTCCTCGGCCTCATCACATCACGTGCCAGTGTAGTATGTGTGAATTCTTCCTTTGCATCCAAAAATGGATAGCCATTCAGTCGTATGTGAGATTCATAGATGCCTTCGCGTCCAAAAGCATCTCCAACCCACTTACTGGTCATCACTGCAGCCATTAGTGGCACAATGTATTCTAAACCACCTGTGAGCTCAAAGACAATAACGACAAGGGACACAGTCATCCGAGTTACCCCACCTGTAATAAATACAAATCACATGGCTGAAGTTACTTTTTATGAAGAAGCATACTACCTCCATCAAATCATGTTTTAAAAGTTAGCTTCTATCCACCAGAACGCACAACATAACCTTTAAAGTTCACCTAGAACAGATAATAGCAAAAAGACACTGATGAAATCAGTCTAATGCCAAAATTTAAATCTCAATATTTCTGCTGTGAAAAATATGTATAATATGGGTTGCAGAAATCTGACTAAGTGCTAAACCAAGAACTTACTACGTGATAAATGTACAGAGATCTCATGGACTCAAAACCAAATGTAGAATGTGGAGTGCAGGACTGAAAGTCAGCAGTGGTACCTGGATACAGGGATCTCACTAACTGAAGACCAGACGAGGCACTTAGGTGCATAAATTTCACAAACTGACAGGAAAGTGTGGAACTCAAATGCAGATATCTTAACTAAGTGCTGGACCTTAACTTTGGTGCACATAACCAAGGGAGTACTAGACATAAAGCCGAGTTGCAGTTGCAGAGCTCTATTTGACTTAAATTTGGCCTTAAACTGAAATGTAGAGATTCTACCGAGTACCAGACCTAGAATTTAGCACAATTTTGCCTCCCTATTAGTGGTATTACCCTGGGTTGTATACAAAATACCCATGGCTCGAAACACCTATGTTAGGAATGAAACTAGGGATACACAATCACATATTTTCTCCACTTCGTGATCCCAGGCTTAAACTTTGAACTGCCAAGTACATAACTCACACTATTGTCTGGGTACAAATAGGCAAAGGTAACAATGTTCATTATCAGTGTTTATTTCCTTTGGGAAGGTACCACCTTTAACTTCATTTATTAAAATAATGCTGTTAAATCACAACATAAACTTACCTAAACAGGCTGCTGCCCCAACCATAGCATACAGCCCTGGGGTGATGCAGTCGGCACCTACTTCACACCACTGCTTGAATATAAACCAATCGTGGTGGTAATAAGCCAGCTGCTCTACAGCAATACCCACAATCCTTCCTGCTATAGCGCCTATTGCCATGCTGGGGATAAATAGGCCAGATGGAACCTGCAAATGGAAAACAGAAATTAATAGCTAAACATCTAGTGAGGATTAATAAAAGTGATATACCAAGGGCACACTGAAACAAGAGCTCTTTCTATTCTTTGCACACTAAACCACTGAAACATTAACAACAAATGAATATCTGTACTGATCTTAAAATAAGGAAAGGTGGAAAAAGAATGGAGGTTATTAGTGACTTTCTTACCTTAATGCCAAATGTGAAGACTGTCATGATAATTTTAAATACAAGCGCCAAGCACAGTTGCCACATAGCGGAGTAAACACCATTACCAGCAGGCCGGTCCGGAATATCATCCACGATCTTGCTAGCATTCATATCATTTTTATAATCACAAAGTGAAGAGGATTCCAGTGGTCCACAGTCTGTGAAGAGCTCTTTAATCAGTTGGCTTGTGTTGAAACGAGTGTAGGGGTTTGGGAATGCAATGATTGCTGTAATAGCAGCCACTACAATAACCTCCAAAACTGGGTACTTTCCAAACTTTGTTGTCTTGCGGCGCCTACACCAGGCAATGTTTGCACGAATGAAAAAAGCTCCCCACAGCCCGCCAAACACTCCCAAAAGGATAAATGGGATCAGTTCAAATAGATACCATGGAGTGTGATACTCTACATAAAATAGCACAAGCCGACTGTTTCCAAAGGGATTGATAGATCTTAGGATGAAAGCAGCCACCAAAGCTGCAAAGAAGGATCTCCATAATGTCTTAAGTGGGAAGTAGTAACTGACCTGTTAAAAAGTAAAAATACATGAGGAAACACCAACGCAGTGAAGGAGAATTAAATTGATATAAAAGTTCTTTTCAGTCAACCCTTTTTTTCTGCTAAACTACCAATAACTTCTACTAAATTATATGAAGCAAATATTACTATACGGGTTGTTCAACCATGGCCAACTATTCATGATTTAGAACATTTGTCACTGTGTGTGAAAGCAACATGGTAGTTACAGGTATTTACATTCATGGAATGTCACTGACAGGATTACCTTATACAGTAATTCTTACAGGACAGAATAATCTTTCCAAGGACTTCCTTACCTCTTCCAAGCTGAACAGAACACCACCAATAGGTGCCCCAAACGCCACAGATACACCAGCTGCTGAAGCTGCAGAAAGAACCTATAAAACAGAAAGAGTCGGTGTCATTATGTCTTCTATAAGCTATAAATGAAAACTTCAGAGCACTTTCCAGGTGAGTGGGAGAGAAATTACCAGAAGAGGGGTACGGATAGAAGTGCCACAACCTTTTATAAATAGGACATAAAATGCAGGGATGATGAAGAGTAGCAATGAATGAACATTGATTCTACCCTTAGCTCATTATTGACATTGTGGCATTTAGCAGTATGTACAGCATGCATATATGCAGTCATTTTCAATGATTTTGAAGTATGTATATATGGGGCTGACCTACCTCTCTTTTTTTCGCTTCATTCGTGCTATACTTCGGAAACAAGTAGGAGAATATATTTCCACAGCAACAAGCAACATGTACTAGGGGACCTTCCTTCCCTAAGCTCAGGCCCGAAGCCACAGCAAGTACCAGTGTGACCGTTTTGATCATTAGGGTCCACTTTCCCAAATAACCTCTGATGATGAATCCACTTAAAATGGTTTTGATCTACAAAACAAAGTATTTCAATGTGTTATAACTTCAGTACAGAACAATGCACCGTTTTAATCTGCAAAAATGTGTCATTTAATCTTGTGACATACTTGTTTGATAATATTTAGACAGGTATGTTCAAACAAAATTAACTTATTTTGATATCTCAGCAATGAACAGCGAACACAGCTTTATTTACAACTTCTTGATGGAACATTACAGCTGGTGCATGACAATAGTAAACATGAAGAGTACGAATATCAAGCATAGTATTATGCATACTAATACAAAACTCACCTCTGGAATTCCTGAGCCACAGGCGTAAGGAGCAAACACTTTTACCAGACAAACTGCCAAAAAGGCAAAACTCAGAGCCCAGAATATGTACATAATGTAGTTCATTATATAGGATCCGGGACCCTAGAACAAAAGGATATGATTGCAGTTTAGGTCACAGAGTTATACTATTTGTAAACTGGGAAAATTTACTTAAAGGAATAACATTATCTAAATATTGAACATATAAAATATAAAACTGTATATGGTTGCTTGGGGCACAAATTTTTGCCATCAATAACTTAGTAGTCCACCTAAAAATCAAAGACTAAATGAGTTATCCATAAACCTAACCCTCCAGTTCAACTATATTTTTAAAGGTGAAAAAAAAACTTAATGAAATACATATACTCATGGCATTTACAGTGTCAATACCATAGTTATGCTAAAAATAAAATGAATTCAAATAGGGGCAAAAATGTTAAGCTGTAACCCCACCCAACCAAAATCCAAAAACCTTTTGCTGAACTGAAATCAACACACGTATACTGAACGGAGAAGAAAAAATACCATATGTAGTAAGACTTACTTCTGCCTGGCCAATAATAAGATCTGCCCAGGTCTTCCATTGTGGACACTTGTCTCGTTCTTCAAATGTAGCCTCATTTGATCCCCAGCAACACTGCTCATGGTTAAAATAAAACTTATCCATGCAAATCCCTTCCTTCAAATCTGCCATCCAGTCTGCTGCAATGTCTATTAAGCCGGCCAGGGCACCTATAGATAAATATGTCCCATGTGTTGAAAATCATTTTATGACTTAGCTATGCCATGTATAAATCAAGCCAGTATAGAGCATTTTACCAAAAAACATTAGCAGGTATCTTCGTGCATATATAAAATGACTTATCTTAATGGGCTTATGTCTCCTATTCTGGTAAAAATATAATTCTGGTATACGTGGCAGCATTTCAGAAGAGTAACAGAATACCTCTGTGATATTTAGGCCATGGTACATAGTAAGGGTCAATCATTCTTTAGCTTTCCATCTTTGAGAATAACAGGGATTTTATCATGATATTTTTTAAATCACTAAATAAAAAGATTTAGGATTTTTTTGCTATATTCAGCACATCTACTATATGCTAGAGCAGTACCATATAGTTTGTGGATTAATACCCCAAAACCTATATTACCTTGTGGGAGCCAATTTTACCTAAACTTCCCTGAATTCTACAAAATTCATTGCTCATTTCCGTTCAAAGCTAGAAAAAAAGTTTTGACTTTATATTCACCCTATTGGTATGGAGCTGTGAATGGCCATAACATCAGAAGACTTTTTTTTTCCTTTGGCATGACACAGCTACTGCCTTGGATTTTAGAGGTTTACTAACGGTAAAGTTAGGTCATACAGAAACAAGGCCAGCAAGTCATTCTGAAACAATTGAAACAAATCAGCTAGAATTAAAGTAGGGTCTTCCCCTGGCCATAATTCCCTCATTTAAAGAAGTTCCTGCAGAATGTAGATAAATCCTAATACTCAAAAGCTTTGGGGCTTATTATCCTGTGTGTGCATTGCATTAATGATACTCCAATCTCATTTTAAATACAGCAGTTACATTTCTTTAGTGAATTAATGCTAGTAACAGTCTACAGCAGTTTTTCTTGACCTTTTTAACATGGGGTACCCTTGAGAAAACTTTCGGGTCCCAGGGAACGTCTTCTATAACTTCTATATCCACAGCTCACAGTACATTACTTTGGTATTTAGTAGGAAGAATGTCTCTTACATTGCTAGCTAAAAAGATCATTGGTGTTAAACTGACCTTGGAGGCACAATTTGTTTATTGCTCAGGGAATCCCCAGCATCCTCTGAGGGAAACACTGGTGTACAGCATAAAAGTCATTTATCACTTTACAAAAAGTGGAGGGGGGATGGATTTCATTCATTTTTATGCAGCCACAATAAAATATAGGAATGGGTTAGGATGATGAGGACTGAAGTGGGATGAATTTTGATGAAAGGCTGGGTGGTTGCAGGAAGAGCCCCCCACGGTAAACATCATGGAACAAGGACAGTTTGTGTCAAAGGTACAGCCATCCCACAGCAAACTATGGCCTATAACATGTCTGTTCGTTTAAATAATTGGCTTTTTGACAGATTTATATGTGGATTTTATAGCACTTACCTGATGCTAAACCAGTTAGTGTTACAACCAGCCATCCTGACCAAGCATCATACAAGCTTTTAGACAGTTCCCATGCAGACTCCTTCTTTTTGCTGTTAATCTGGTGAAAAAAAGTAACACAATTCACACAAAGTCTCAGTATTTTATCCTTCTCCCAACAAGATGTAGAAACATAAATGACAAAATCCTAAAACATTGCAGACTCAAACTAAATGCTTTTTACTTATATTAAAAATATTTTTCCAAGAAACCACAGATATATCATTAGATAATTTCCAATATAATATAAAACATTTGGTCCAATGATAAAAGCTCACTAATTTACCAATATGCTTTTGGAGTACGTAAAGCAGCCTTGTATCTCTTGGGATCTGAATCGATTAGCCCCCTGCACTTAAAACTGATTTTTAGAATGTTGCAATCTGACTGAGTATTAAAAAGATACAGGATGACTTTATTCTATGTTCAATCATGCAAGGTCCACTGACTCCAAAGAAAGCAACACTCCTAGAGCCTGCTAAAGCAGCAGAACTTAGAAATGGGCAATTGTTTGATCAGATATTCTTTGTATAAATACTTGTAAGTGAGGAGGCTGTGAGGAGGGAGAGAATGATCGTGTCTTAACATAATATGAAAGTTATACTTTAAATGTGCACACAGTCAATAGCAGAGAAAATGCTAAGTGACTGTAATGCTCCTTTGTCAGGATCTGAGAAACAAAACTGAAACATTTTCTTACCCTCCGATGTCGCTCCCGGTCCTTGCATTTCTCTCTCACCCAATCAATGGTATGGAAGTCATCATAAGTACCAACTCCTGGAATTGGCTCATCTAGCAGATCTAGCAGGTGGGTGCTGCTACTAGCACCACCACCGTTTAACATGTTGTAGTGTGTTCCTGGAAAGAAGTAAAGAAAGGAGACTGTGATTTTCCTCATTTCAGAAAAAGCCACCATAGACTACTAGAATATTAGCCATCAGATCAAACTGCTTTTTATATTTGAACATAAACCTCAAAAATGAAAAATTAAGTTAACTGCCCAATAATGAATGATAAATCAGTGAATTTATTGGAGTCCAGGCCTGTATACAATAAGTACAACATAAGCTAGGAACCAATGGAACACCAGGACACCGGAGTATGCTGCCGGATCCTTGTGTTTCTGTGAAGTGCCAGACGGTAAAAATACAATGCAGCCCCACATCACTCTTTTCTAACATGAAAATGTATATACATTTTCCAAAGGCCGCTGATATAAGACAGTGGCATGATTTAACACATTCACAATATGCTCTACCTAAGAATGTTGTTTTGTGTGTTTTCCCTTTGCTTTTCAACTCTTGTTTCTCAGTTTTGGCCCTTTCCTGTGTAGCTCACTCTTGGGTCAGATTACAAGATAACAAAAATCAAACCACAACAAAAACACAATATGCTGAAGCCTAACATATTTTTGACCCACATTTTTTTTTTTTTTTACAAGATTAAGTTTTGTAACTCGAAGTCGTTCTTCTAGTTTGCGTACTGAAAATACATGGTATGGCATATAGAGCGTAAAGGTTCTGGTTGCCTTGAAAAATTTCTGAATTACAAATAGTCATTTTACACCTGTTTAAATGATTAATATTACATAGCGCACAATATTTCTAAACAGGTGCACTTTGTACATTTTTTGTACTGATTAGGAGCTCATTTAAATCAATAAAAGCACATGGGTATGCATGTAAAAACACATTTCACTCTGAGGTGCTTGCAAATACCTGTAGCAACTAAAAATTAATGTTAAAAACTTAACTTATGACCGAATGCTGGGCCACGCTAACAGACAAAATGTAGTTCTCTAAAAGGCCTCAAAGTGCGCCTATCCTTATATTGGACAGTGGGACAAGCCCATTATTGGTATATGCCAGGCATCCAGAGATATTTTCTGTTTTTTTAAAACCTTTTGAATGACTGTTTTTGTAGCGTGAAAATAGCTGATACCCAGTCTAAAAAGCCCAGTTTTGACTGCATGCAAAATGACAATAGTAAAAATATGAATCTAATTTTTACCATTAAACATATGACAGAAATTCAACAGTAAACAGCAGCAACAGGAAAAAGTAGTCAAGGATCAGCTATCATGTTAAAAAATAAATAAATCATCACAAAGATGTCTTCTATATTACATAAATGTTCAGGATTATTTTTAAAATAGATGTCAAGTAGATTTAAAAAACAAAAAAGATGGCAGATTTATATAAAATGCTTATTTAATCGTGTTTACTTGTTTATATACTACTTGAAGAGGTTGTTATTGTAATTTATGCATATTTTTAAACCATGGGCAAGGTACAACATTTCTGGCAGAATTGTTGGGATTTGAATTTTCACAGCAGCTGCTCATGTGGCAAAATATATATTGGCTAGGCTATTTTCCTCTCAGCAAAAATTACAAGAGTAAAAGTATATTTAAAAAAAATGCTACAAATTACGAATCTAGGTTTTATATGCTGCTCCAATCATAATCTGTAATTACAGTAATCATAATTCTGTAATTCCTAAATGTCACTGGATAATGGGATGGTTGAGGCAAAGTTGTTGGACAAATGAGGTGATTGCACATGCCTGAATTAGGCTGGGTCTACACGGACGGTTTCAAAAACGCATGTAATTGTTCCTACCACGTTTATATGCATTTTTATGTACTTTTACAAGTGTTTTAAAGCTTGACTTTAAAACGCTAAAAAACTTTTATAAACGCTTATGAGGAGCTGTGACGTGTTTTATATCTAAGAACACATACTACAGTAATGCTAGGGCTCCGGGAGTAATCAGGAGAGCGGAGTTGTCATCATAGCAGAGCTCCACTGATTGCTCTGCTCCCTGATTGGCTGAGGAAAAAGAAATCCTGATGATGCCTGAGCTGTCATCAGGGCTTCCCTTTTCTCAGCCATTCACAAAGCACTGGAGATGAATGGGGAGCCTTGTCCTCATTTAAACCCTAGTGCCCAGGGATCCCTCACTGTTATGAGGAGTCCCACAGCTGAACTCATATCATGAATGCAATAGTGGGAATCATCCTGTCAGTGGGATAACCTGTAAAGAAAACGTTTAGTTACACAAAACACACATTTATTAAAATAATTTAAAATTAAAGCCACGTCTTATTTTTTTTACACATTATTTAACCCTTTGAGGGAATGAGGGGTTTTATGTACCCTGTACCCAATCCCCAGAGTGGGGTGGTGGAGATCTGGGAGTCTCCTAATTAAAGGGGGCTTCCAGATTCCAAAGTCCTTCTAAAAACACTTATAAAAAAGCCATCATTGTTTTCAATGGAAACTTTCATGAAAAGCTTTAAACGCTTGTAAAAGCCCTCACTGAATTAAATTGGAGCATTTTCAAGCGTTTTCCCTGGGGTTTCATTTTTTTAAATGTTGCAAGGAATGTTTAGGATAAAGCTCATAAACATGCCTTAAGGAAATGTCCTGATGTAGATTACCTTATTGGAATGCATGGAAATTTCAAACATGGGCTTTTAAAGCCTCAGGTTAAACGCTGGGGAAAACGTCCGTGTAGACCAAGCCCTGGGGATTTACTCAGACATAGAAAAGTGAGTCTTAAGATCAACAGAGGAACCAAAACAAACCAAACTGAAGCTCCTTCACAAAATCTAGCTATAGCTTCCTTTCTTTTTTTTTTTTTTTTACTGTAAATGTAATTTGCTGTAGTATTTAAACAATTCTTATTTTTGGAGAAATCAATGCTTATAGTACAGATGGCGTCATATCATAGATGATTGGTGGTAGGGGGGCTTTCAAAAGAACCGTCATTGTATCATACATGATCAACTTTGCTTAACATTCCAATTTCAATACTGAGCTGAAGACAAATCATGTGTTAGGAGGAAAGTTGTGGGTAAAGCACGACACTGTATTAATTATATACAGTGATATAATATTTTTATATAATTTCCTTAAAGCGTACCTAAACTCAGAATTTTTTACCTTACATAAAAGGGTAGACAATCCTTTTAAATAAATTTAAAGTAAAAACTTTATTTTTTAATGGAATACCCTTTTAAAAAAAAAAAAAAAAAAAAAAAAAAAAAAAAAAAAAAGTACTTCCCCACTGGGGTGATTAAGACAGAATTGGTGCGCAAATCCTCCCACCTACGTCACTTGATCTTGCGCCTGCGCAGTGCAAGATCGGGTGACGAACCCGGAAGAAAAGAGAAGATGCCAGCACCCGGTGCTTCCTCTGCACCGGGCTAAAGGCGGCTACCGGGACGACATGGGACCCAAACAAGGAAACCTCTCGACAGACCTACGGGATTAAGGGTAAGTGTGATTTTTTAATTTGGAGTTTAGTTCCGCTTTAGATACATGGATAATTTTTCAGACAGGGAAGTCATATAGGAACGGTGCCTTAATGTGGGTTGTGAGGAAATACAAAAGGTTCTGTGCACGCTGTAACATATCAGGTTTTGTGTGCAAATCACATGCCCAGTTTCTGCTTCCATACTACCCATATCCTCCCATGTACAGTACATTTATGTCCCCTAAAGACATTACACTGTGTACTTACCTTACTGCCCTGATTCAAACAAAGGGGCATGAAAATTTCCTTTTCTTCATTAGTGAGACGATACAAGATATGCAGTTTAAAAAAAACAACAAAATACACATAGCAAACACTTAGCAAGTCATTCTAGCAGGGGAGGTTTCATATATAATCTGTAACACTGGGCCAGTAGTACCTGTTATACAAGTAAAACAAGGTTTCATGGTTCTATAATAAATGCCACATATTACTAATTCCCAACATCCTGTACTATTATACTATGCCAGCACAGACTCAAGTACACAAGGCATTCCACACAGGTAAACAAGGACATCTTAAAACCTGCACCTAAAGATCCTGAAGTTAACCTATGAGCTAAGTAGCAATTCACAGAGATTAAACTTCAATGTATCCAAGTAACATCACTAAAACCTTGGTTACCATGAGTGATACCACTTAGTCTTTGCCTTATTGAAAAACCTGATTGTATTCAATTGGAGGGGTTGGATGCATTAAGAACAGACAATTACATGATCCACACAAGAAATGGGTGCGCTTTGCTAAAGTACACCCAAAGGCTAAGGACAATAAAATAATAATGGATTTGAAAGTTAACATACATTGACTGGTTACTATAGGTTAATGTACTAGGTAAAAGCAGTAAAAGCTTTAAAACAAGCTCTCATTAACAAGGCAAACCAGTAAATGCACACATAGGGCTTCCAATCTGAAGCAGAATCCTACACTGGAATGACAGTCACCTAGTTAAAAAATAAAATTCAAGGGGGGGGG
>NC_092860.1:112600380-112614515 GCF_032062135.1 Pyxicephalus adspersus | reverse complement strand
GTCTGCTCACATAATATATTAAGTCCTAGAGTTAATAATAGGAGTTCTAATCAAGCACCCAGCAGCCAGAGGGCACCTCCAGGCATGTAGTGTGTAGGGTCAGGCTACGGCAGGAAGATCTATGAATATGTCAGCTGGAAAAGAACACTCAATGCCCACACTAGTAGTAATTCAGGACTAGTGAGGGTGGTATGAATTAGCAAGCAGTTGTTGATTGAAGTGTACATGATTTTAAATGGCCTTGAAGCCAGCAGAGCAAAGAAAGAGATTGATTTTCCTAAGGATATTGGGGGTTTTATCATAGGACTTGCCTACAGTTTTTGCTTGCCTAAGATTCCCATATTCCTTCATGGAATCTATTAGCCAGCAGCAAGTAATGGCAGTTGTCCGCTTGATCTATTAACACTTTACGGGTCTTATGGAAACTCTACTAAAATTAAAATGAAGGGCTTATTGAGAAAAATGCGCCCACCCCCCCTACAGTGGTGGTCAGAATGCCACCCTTAGGCTGGGTACACACGTGCAATGGTTCTCGTCTGATAATCTGCTCAGGGCCGATATCGGGCAAGAATCTTGCATGTGTACAGTGCTTGTCATCCATCGTCCGAGCAACTGTTCTGGTGGATCCACGAACGACGAGTGATCGTAATGGAAGTAAAGGGGGAAATAACGCAGCGGGGTGCCACTCTGTCATTTTCTCTCTCTTCACAGAGCAGAAAGGTGTTGTATGTACAGCACTCATTCATGCATCGTGCAGTCGTTCGTTGTTAGAAAGGTTTGTGAAAGATTCTTTCCAACAACAATTATTGCATGTGTGTACATAGCCTAACATGCAGCTACAGAGATAGGAGCTCAATCCGCTACATCTTAGGGAACCTCAAGCAACCTCTGAAGAAATCTTAAAGTTCCACAAACAATGGTCAAGAATGGCTGCTTTAGACAGCTGATGCAGATAAGCAACTTAAAAAAAAAACATTGTTCTAGGAAAATACTAAAAACTCTTGAATTGCATCTGAACACAAAGCAACCAATGTTTATCAAACAAAAACAAAGACTGCAATGAGAAGAATTATTTAGATAGTAGCCCCATATCAAATTACCTATTGTTGGGTTAACAAAAAAACAAAAACAGGAACTGCAGGGCTTAGCAGGGTAAAGTGTCCCCTGTGCCCTCACAAAGACATGATAACAAGATCATCATTTATAACTAGAACAAAATTTTCACAGAAATTACCGACAAATTAATCATTGTCAAAAGAAGGCAAGTAGTTTCTACAACACTTCCTTCCACACTCTTCCTTTTGCTTTGTTACAGGATTACATTATGTAAAGTGACACCACAAGGAAAATACCAACTACCTGGAATATGTTACACAGGTGTGTTGCTGTGTCCTGACCTTCTGTGTGTGGTAAAGGTAAAATGTTAACCCTGAACTACAAAAAGTAAGCACTCCACAGATAGAGAACCTTGCACAAGATGTATTGCAACACCAAGATCATATAAATGTAGCTAAATATAACTTTGTCATGTGCAACAACACTTTCTGCAGGGAAAAAAAGAGCAGCCTGCAGTCATTGAAAAATAATCAACAATTTCTCACATGGGCACACTGCCATGACGGCTCTGAAAGCTTTTCCGTTTGATGTGTATTAAAGCTGTCAGCACTAAGAGATTGTGAGCTTTTCTTCAAGCTGATTGAATAAGTCCTTTGTGTGCCTGTATTGGTTTTCATATACAGACTCTTGCTGTACCTTGATTTCTGATTGTGCACAATGGTAATTTATTTGCCTTCCTGGTTACACACATATATATTACACATCTATTTCTACACTGCACAACGGCTATTCATGCTAACATTTGGTCACACAGGCAAAGCTTGCAAGACTTGTTTATATTCTGTAACATTTTGCTGATTCAGTAACAAGATGTTATCACTCTATTTAAAACAATTATTACTGACTGCACACACATGGGAGCTCAAAGCTGTTCTTTGCTTTAGGTGATTTTATTGTTTAACCAATAAACTGGAAAATGAAAATCTGCCTAAGGCTGCTGAAGTCCTAAAATCCCAGCTTGATGCAGCTTTACCATAGAAACCCACTGAAAGCAATAGGTTTGTAAATCCAGAGCGATGGCAAGATAACAAAGCAGACATGGATTGGACATCTCTGGGGAACTTCTGATCAGTGAGTAATTATACAAAGTAAATCCTACCAATTAGTACCTAGGGATATGCGGAAAGGTTTTCACACTTCCCAGTGAGGATATTCTCTTGAAAGCTCAACCTCCACCTACCAGTGCTAACCATAACCACACATCCCGCTGCTCTCTTACTTTAATCACAGCTTCGGGTCCAACCCCTGAGTAAGCAAAGTGGAAATAGTCTGCTATCCCTCATCCTGTGTGCCAGTGTTCAGGTCTGAGGATCACTAGCTCAGCACTGCCCCCCCTTATTTATATAAGCACCAGGTATTTCCAAGGGCTCCAACAGAGCAAGAGAGAGGCAGGAGAAGGAAGCTTTGTTCAAGAGAACCTGGAATATTGCACTAAATGGTCCAAATGATAGCTTGGTTGAACTATATGCATGAAATATAAACACAAAGCGAAAAGTGCTGAATAATTTAATCAGAGAACAAGTAAAAGGATTTAGAAATATGAAACTCTTGACCTTTTAGTTTAGGAATAAAAAGTGAAAAAGAAAAATATATGGAAGTTATTTGACTCTTGTGTGGCCACAATCTTGTGGCCAAAAACAAGTACTATGGCTCAAATGTGAGTATGGTGGCCCTAGATGCTTCCAGATTATGGGTTTCAAAAAAGCAACAGCCATTCTTTGTTCCACACATTGGGCCTGATTTATTAAAGCTCTCTAAGGCAGGAGAGGATACACTTTTATCAGTTAAGCTGGGTGATCCAGCAAACCTGGAATGGGTTTCTTTCTAGCAAGTCATTTGCTAGAAAATGTTTTGAATCCTGGACCAGAACCATTCCAGGTTTGCTGGATCACCCAGATTTACTGATGAAAGTGTATCCTTTCCAACCTTGGAGAGCTTTAATACATCAGGCTCATTGTTTCCATGCGGAGGTGGACATTTATTTAGAGGCAGGGATTTGCTTACTTGCCGAGAAGAGTTAAGCATGCTGAAGAGTGAACAGAGGGGACTTAAATCTTCTCAGAGACATCATACACAACTGCTATGAGGCTGTAGGCACAGGAGTGCCTGTGCATACTCACATACCAGAAAAATAATTATTTTCAGCTTGAATTCAGGACAAAGGGTGAAAATGTCAGGGTACTGCATATGCACATTTCACATTTCTAAATGTTCCCTACAACAAAGCTAATCTTCACTTTTTGAGTTTATTCCCACGTTCAGTAAGTTGGTAAATTTAAATGTGAATGGAACCCATTTTGATGTTGAAAGTTTCAAGGTAGATGAATACTTAGGCAGTCCATGGAATGTTGGGATTTGGGGACAGAACTAGTAACAGACCTCACATGGAGGCACTCAGAGGTACATGCCATCTGCTGACACTTCAGGTTCACTTTTTTCCCACCATATATAAACGAAATGTAAAGTAATGAAATCTCAGTTCTTCTTCCAATGTCATCCTCTTCTGTTTACTAAAGTATTTTAGCTTCCCGTTAGCTGAAATCTTGTTATTTCTGGTTCAAAAGTTAAACTTCATTACATTTTTGTTTTTTTCTGACCTGAGTATAAAAAGTCTGGTTAGGTGTGCTTCTGTGTCAAAGAAATATTAGGATATATAAGAGTGAAAGAATATGTCTGGACTCCAAGACAGAGCCCAATGGGTAACATTTGGTAAAGAAAAGAAATCCTATGCCTTCTGTTTTGAAATTTTTTTTTGGGGATCACAAAATTTCAGGTGCACCTGCATTGGCAGTTTCTGCATGGACCTGTATAAGGATAGAAGCAGAAGTGAGGTCTGAAATGAACAAAGGCACGTGAGAACAGGCCACAATGGTGATGCACACAGTCAGCTTTGCATGTAATCTCTTGGCAAACCCTGGCTGGTGTTTGACCCACAGACTAAAAACCTCAGCAGCTGAGATATCAGGATGAGTCACTCCGACCATCGTCCTTTAGTACCTGCATTTCACTTAGTGCTGCGTCACAATCTCTGTGCCTGACACTTACTGGCAGCTGTGCCCACTTCCACGCTGGCAGCTCAGTACATACAACACAGACAGGACGGTTCTCCTTTCACTTCCTTTGAGAGATGATGGGAGCAGTGGCCATTCTGACACGTACATACAACACACACATGTGGTATTGTGCTTTGTGAAAGTTCACAAGTTTATAACTATTTGTAAAATATGAAAATGATTAATAAAATAGATTGGGGAAATTGGAAAGGCTAATATTGATATGTGTTCCAGGTCTGTGACTTAATATGGGGTCAGTGTAACATGATAGACAGGAAACAATAGGAAATACCCAGCCCTATGCTGGATGGGCAGATGTTGGTTTTCTATAAATCTGACTGCATTGTATGATCTTAGTCCAGATGTAGCTTATATTTCTGGGCACTTTTTACACAGAAAAGACTCTTCTCATTCCAGTAAATGAAGGGACACAATGTTTCAGGCATAGCATGGGTAGTAATGATAAATTACACAACAGTTTATAGAAAATATAAATCCAGTCACACCATTCTCATAAAGGCAATCTAATGTCCCTGTCATGTTTAAAACAAGTACATAGACACATTTATCTAAAGATCACTGCCCAAAGCCCCCACCACATCCACATTTTCACACACACATTCCAGGTCAGATGTGGACACATGCCATAACCTACAAGTAAGTTTTATTTCAGCTTGTATAGGCAGAGCAGTGTGCAGCATTTTTACAAAAAATATCAAAATCTGCTCCAGAAACCTCTTCTTGAAGCCTTTTAATCGGAACTCTACATCAAATTGAAAGAACTAAACTTACAAAGTAAAACATTGGGTACAGGGAGATTCTATAATAATGGAAAAGGCAATATGCCTCCTGCGATAAAAATCACCAGCCCATTCAAAATATTTTCTGTAATATTCAGTCCAAAAAGAACTCCTGTGTGTATAATTGAGCGATACGTCATTCTGGTCAGGTCATATATCTTAAAAGCGGAAAAGTACAGTATATAAAAAAAATGCCAACAATGACTGAGTCCCCTACAGTGAATGTTTGATAAATGTCACATTCACTCAATGATAAATATGCTCACAAAGCCCCGCAGAGATGTCAGATTTATGTCACTGGAAGTGGCCTTGTGTGATTGTACAAGCAGCAGCACTTCCATGTAATCTCCACAATAGGAAATTACAGTGGCCATTCCCAGTCGTTCATCAATCCACCAGGATGTTGGGGGTTAGCAGTATTGCAGTACACATGATAGATTTTCACTAGTGATGAGCTACATGTAGGTTTAGTGTTTCCTGAAATAAAGGAAATCTTAGCTGTCTGTACACAATCTTCTTATTACATAGAGATTTACTTTGTGAAGCCATCTGGAGGGTTGGGGTACATAAGTGGGCCTCTCATTTGTAAGAAAAAAATAAATAAAAATAAAAAATAAAACAAAGATTTTTTTTTTAATGTGCACGGTCTCCTGAAACAATCTGCACACACAGGCTTTGTAACTACTTGATGCCATTTGAAAGCCTGCTAAGCACTTGGTAAGTGACAGTCCGCATTGTCATTCTCTGCTGTACATCTTCATACTGGAACATTTTCTTTAATGGCTTCTATAAATCTTCGTAAAGGCCGTACACAATGCTTTCACACAGTGTCAGTACACTGGATCACTTTGCACGGTAACTTGGCATATTCTGTTTATGCCTGCTCATCATGACAAAAATACTGCCGGGTTTACTTCTGCTTTAACCAAACCAAATTAAAGTCATTAATTCTTCGGGTTTATATAACTCCTGGCCTTATCAATGTAAATCAATTATCTTCCTGTTTTAAGCCAAACCATGAATAGGTGTGAGTGATATTTGTAATTTTCCACTAAGCTTTCCCTGTACACTGACACAACCCATACTGTCATTGCATTGCAGTGATGAAGGATCCCATTTATCAGACATGCATGGAGCACACTGAATATTGCAGCACCAATGCAGCAGCATGCATTACTCGCCACTATATAGATAGTAATATAGACTAATAGATACAACAAGCACAGAAGACAGATTGCTGGCTGACACACATGAAACCAGAGATATAACAGAGCTGATATAAAGCAATACTCGTAGATCGGCCACCATGCCGTGTGTTTTGTACAGTAATGATGGCCGATCTGTCTGCAGAATATAGAATACAAGGGGGGGGGGGATCTCCTGTGCTAGGTGTATGGGCAGCGATCACCGATGTGAATCGTCTAATCTCCGGGCCCCCCATCAGCACAGCCGGCTCCCCATAATAATACGGGGAGGGCCCAGATCAGCCCTGCCTACACAGAAAATGGACTCCACAAGCCCGGTGATCGCACATACAGCCCGATCTCTACATGTACAATCACCATACACACACGGCCGGGGTCACATCTGCACAAAACACCTAAACCTGCGATAAGCTGCCAATCCCCGGAGAGGGGGCGTATCGTACATACAGACGGATCGTACCTCTTTTATGCAGCTCGCGCAGTGGTATGTCATCTCCACCCCCATCATAGGGTAAGTAGGGGTCTGCTGCCTCTTCCATGAGGGCTCCGGGCACAGGATTGCAGCTCATGCACGCAGCACAGGCTGGGACGCTGCCATGTTTGCTCGGCGCTGCCTCCTTGCAGCCTCAATTGGTGACGTCATCACATATTGGACTCAATGCTACCGACTAGCGGCGACCGAGGGAATAATCCCAGATGTGTGCAGTGCTGCTATAAAGGAGATTGTAGGATATAATGTGTACACGTACATGGCAGCATTCCCCTCATATTGTGCTACTACACTGCTCTAATACTGGGGCTTCTAGTCCTGGTGAGCAGATAGCCTGTATATAGGGAGAGCTCTGCCCAACTACTGCCCTATAATACTTTGATCCTTCCCTCTATACAGGAATGTATTATATTACCAGGATTTATATAGCGCCAACATATTACGCAGTGCTGTACATTAAATAGGGATGATGGGCACCTTGGAAGATCAGCAGACCTGTGGTGGTTTCAGTCATCATGACTTCCCAATGACTCGGTCATTGCATGCTAGAATTGGGAGGACTTCTCCTAGGACCCTATACTCACCGCCTTCATAATTCACATTGTATTTTGTTTGGCTGAGTTTAATCTGAATGCATTAAAACACCAACATCCAGCAATGCAATGTTCAGCAATCACAGACTGCTCAGGGGTAGCAAGTCAGTAAAGATATAATAATGTGCAATTTTCTCCCCAGACACTTTTAGCTGGGCGTACCACCCGGCACTTTCTGGGTGGTTACTGATAAGTTGGGTCACAATACGGGAGCTGCCACCGCCTACGATTTCTTCCTATCCAGCTTTAAAAAAATTCTGGGTTCAGCACTGATGTAGATTTACTGATGGGTTTTGTTCATTCACATATATGTATGCCTGATATTTATTTTATATACACAGATAATGGCAATACTTCCAGAACTACACTACACACCATCAGCTTTGGTCCACGCTCACTATGATTTGGTGAATATAATATGGTGATTCACTCAGTAAGAATGTTATTGACAATGATGAACAAAACTATTATATGCATGGACAGAACAAAAATCAATGGTTCATGGCTTCTATTCATTGCCCCCTCCATGATTCTACATAACAAACGTATTCAATGTATTAGATGGCATAGCAAAGCTGTAACTCAACTCACAGGTTCACCAAAACCTTAACATAAGACACATATTGATTTAGCAATTAAATAGTCTCGTAAAGCTCCACAAATGTATGAATGGGTTACATGGACTACAAACAAGTGTTCACATATCCCAGTCATTGCTCTTATAGCCAGACTTGTAATGCCACAAGCCTGTGTTTAGCAATGGTACTATAATAAGTTTACTCACCAAGAAAGGAATACACAAACATTTTCATGATGGGCTCCTATCCTAGAAAGGCCAATACATTTCTTGTGCCAATTTGTATGACTTTGGTAAAAGGGCATGGAGTCATCACAGACAGCAATAATTATTACCTAGTAGAGCAAGGAAGGTTCAGAGCCTTTATTTTACTGCTGACCATAAATGAGGTCAGAACATGGGGAGAAATAAATATGAGGTTACAGATTGTATCTAAAACCCGGCAGAAACGTTCCTCACAATCAGCCAAAAACATCCTAACAGGCTGTGCATAGTGAATGAAAAAGCACAGAAGTGTGAGGAGGCACAACACCAATATAAAGATAACCCCTTTTGCTGTACTTTCAGGAAAAAGGGAAATACAGGGTTTAGATGACATTTCAAGTAAGCACTTACTGCATAAAAAGGTACACAATATTAAACCTGAAATACAGCCATATCATCATTCTCCTATGGGCTCTTCTCTTGTTATAAAACTGCTCTGTTTTTGCTCACAGTGTGCATTAGAAGTTGCAGCAAGTCAGAGCCTGCCTCCTTTCCTGGCTAAATGATTGCAGAATCATATATGGCCCTTTTGGGGTGGAATGCACCAGGGGAGCATTTGCTCTTTCCATTGCATGCGCTCATCTGTACTTCTGTATATCACATTCCTCATTGTGTGCACCAATACATCACAGTCTATGCTACCGTTTGTGTGCTTTACACCACCATCCCATTTTGCACATTTTACTGTATATTCCCTTTTCTATATTGTCTTCTCTTTGTATCTCTTTCAAACTGCTTTGGAATATTTCTATTCAATATGGGCCACATGTAGGCCAAACCTTCTGTAAAAGCCATTGAACACTATCTGACTCTTAGAACAAATGTTCCAGCCCTGATTTTTTTTTTTATTCATGAACACTCATCATCATAGGACCCTTCTCTGCCCCAGATGCTTCTTCCTGCCTGTAAGTGCTCAGCATAACTTTCATGCTGATGTGCAGGGTTTACAACATCCCAGCAATAAAGGTAACCAAAGACCACAAAACCTTGGTGAAAATGTCAGAATGGCAAATAGAGCTGAGAGATATGAGAGCGGATATGGCAGCCCTAGAAGGGGACGAGTTACTAGAAATGTCTGCCAGAATGTGTAACATAGAGTTACTGCACATAGAGTAATAAAAACCTCAGGAGGCTCCAATTGGTAATTTTAAGATTTTTCTTTTATCTCCCTTCCTGTCTATCACCTATTACCTGGAAAAGAAGCAGAATGAAATCTTCTAATACAAGTAATAGTACATCTCTTCCCTTCTCTGATACAATATTATTTTGAAGATTTCAGATTTATTGCATGACTGAAATGCAAATTAAATACACCAGACATCAAACTGCAACACTTGCCCAAAGCACAAGGACAAATGCCCAAATATAGTTTTTTGCGGGCAATTTTAGTTGGTTCATTGATTTATTTATTTTAAAGGATCATTTTATATATTTAAATTATGTATACAATTGAGCATGAGGATGAGACAACTGCTGTAAAATCTGTAGGCTAATATAACAGGTAAAGCAAGAGATGAGATAAAAAAAAAAAAAAAAAAAAAAAAGAATTTAGTTTTAGCTGTCTAAAAAAATTCAATGGCAGATATATTTCCTACCTGGTAAATAAATAAATAGAAATACATTCTTGTATTCTGCCAATAACAGAAAATATGCCTGCTAACATATAATTCTGTCAGTGGTCCCCCAGAAGTTACCTGATCTGGCACACTTCTTTTGATCCATCTACAGTTATTATTATTATTTAGCGCCAACATATTACGCAGCGCTGTACATTAAAAAAAAGGTGTTTCAAATGACAGAAAGATACAGACAGCGACACAGGAGGAGAAAAGAACCCCGACCCGAAGAGCTGACAAACTAAAAGGTGGGGGAAGTATGACATAATAGGACAGTTGGAAAGATTAGAATCTAATATACAAGGGAACCTCCAGGTATATCACAATCACTTTGCCTAAGAATATTGTTTATGCTGCTGAGGTATATAGATGTTATTCATAGCTTGATACATTTTACAGTGTTGTTTGACATAGTATATACTGTAGTTCCTGTTCGCTCTTTAGATGCTTGAAATGTTAGTCTCCGTACACTGTTGCTAGGTTTCCAAAGGGAATTAGGCTTTGTATTAAATTTTAAAAAGTGTGTCACTCCTGTGGGACAGGATTAGTAAATGTTCTGTAAATGCAATAATGCACCGCATATCATGAATTTAAAGGAGAAGTGACATCAACACTGCAGGTCTGACCCAGTAAGACTTGGTCGCAAAAATTTCATACATTGTATGTGCAAACATTACTTGGCACTGCCCACGTTGGTCATACATGTTCCAATTTGTGAGTGATGTGCAATTTCCTTTATGGCTTTTGTAAACAATGTACACAACACAATATATGCACATTCACTATCTAGTACAACAGCATGTCTGAACACATGTAGATTATGTATATTCAGATCATTCTACTATAATGATACTTACATATAAATCTATAGCAAATGAGTGGATGTGAGGTGCATTGTCAGCTTTACCATTTATTGCCATCACTGGAGGCAGAAAGGTACATACTAAGGAGAAAACAGAACAGGTTGTGCATCAGATTGGGCATCATTCTGAACCAATCTGTCAGTTTTGTCACCACATCCTCAGAGCGGAGTAGGATCATTCCTTTACCTCTAATGTCTAGGGAACTGTAGGATTTGTAATGATGTAAGCTGGGTATACTTATAGTTTTTCAGTTCTGATCTCTCACAATTTCAGGTCTACAATTCTTTTTAAACCCACACCTCACTGCCATTACCTGCTGTATAAATTTGTTTTTGCACAGAAAACATAATCCTCTTAGACTTGTAGATTTAATTAAGTAGTTCTCTTCTAACTGCAACATGTTTAAATGGCAGAGCTTTTTCTTAAAGGTTAAGTGTAATTTCAAACAACAAGACACATTCTTTATGCCCCCTACCTCTATCCTTCACTAAAAGTCTTTCCTTTGTGTGCAAAAAATCTCCGTAGACTTCCTGAAAAGGGAGAATCTTGGGAAATGTTCCATAGAAGTCTATTGTGATCTACTGCCATGGCCAGAGAACATTTTCACTGAATGATGTAAATATTGTGGGAGGCCAAATCTGCAATATGGAGATAATATGGAACTGGGGGGGCGAAATGAATAGCTACACTTTGTTAGAAAGTTTTTCTTGCACTTGAAATATCTGCATTAAATTTTACTTCTTTACAAACCCTACAAAGTCAGGAAAATACCTGATTAACCTGGCAGAAATGCACTACTTTTCTGCTGTGGACTGACAACATCTGTTTACAACAGTGTGTTGGCAAGTCTACAAATCTCTACACGTTTATATAATATCAACATGGAAAAACATGAAACACACATAAAAATGTTAACCATTGTCAAAATACTGTGTGTTTACTGAAAATACACTGTACTTCTGCGTCAAATTTACACTTTTTCGGTGCATTACCTATTGCATGTTAACACATTAAACTTACTTGCAGTGATACTTAACCATATTCCCCTTCATCTGCACCAGGCTTCATCAGTTTGTGATTGGTATCTATTTATTACGGGTACGATGTGCCTCCAGGCTGGTTCCATAGACCACATATTTATTTCTAGCCTATGTCAGTGTCTGACTAAGAATACTAACACATGTCAGATTAGTCTCGTCCGATAATTTCCTTAGGACTGAAATCAGACGCGATGCTGGGGTGTGTACAACACTGGTGGATCCATGCATGACGAATGATCGTATTGAAAGTGAAGGGGAGCGAGCACAGCGGGGTGCCACTCCGTCTTTCTCCCCCTCTTCCCCCATACAGCAGAACAGCGTTGTATGTACTGCGCTTGTTCATGCAATATGCCGTCTTTTGTTGTTGGAAAGTATCGTGAAAGATTCTTTCCAACAAAAATTGCACGTGTGTACCTAGCCTAAGTTACCGTGTATCCTGGGATGGCTCTCTGGTCAGTTTTGCCTATTTTATATGTATATATTATAGAAGTGAAAATTCAGCTACTGGAATCTATTTTATATGGTGTGGTAGGCTAATAATTTTATATTTCAGATGCAAAGTTCCCACAGCAAATTATTTCAGAAAAAAATCTCTGTATTAAAAAAAAAAAAGGGAGGTGATCCAAATCACTAACATAATACCGAAAACTGTAATTGGTTTGGATTCACTGGGTCTTTCAAGGTTATCCCCCTACTCTTGGCAAACATTCATCCATAGTCAGCAGAAAGAAACAGGGAACAAACACAATTTCTCCTATGAGCACAAACTAAATGTCTTTCCTGAGACCTCAGCGGTCTTCATTACTACCCATACACACAATAATATTTTTATTACTAATATTAAACTGAGCAGTTTATGCATTTGGATACCCAAATGATGTTCAAACACTGGCACACAGAATGAAATTAAGAACTTGTTTGAGCTGTAGGACAATCTTTTAGTGTATATACATTAAACACAGGCACAACTGTATGACAAAAATGGAATAATTTAATCTAATTACATACTATCCAAGGCAGCACATCACAACCTTTATAAACTGCATCCAATCTGCACTGCACATTGATTTTACACAATGTTTACAACTGATCAGCTTCCACATCCCTGGCCAGCCCATGACAAGCTCGATGTGTTTATATTCTGCCATTATGTCTGTGCATGAATGCTTTTCCCATACTTTCTGAATGTACAACAAGAAACAGCTGGAAGGTCATCTGTCTCACTGCTTACATGTCAGCCTGGAGCAAGGTGACCGGCTGTCTTGTCTGGGGTAGTAAAACCTTTTTCTAATGAATTATATACAAACCACAGAGAAATACCATAACTCGGTTTAGGATTGCATTAATCAGTGTGGAAATAAGTGGGTATTTATTATACAAGCACAAAACAGAAAATGGTGTTTAATACACACTGTGGGTCTGGATTCTGTGTCTGTAAGGTATTTCTGCAATAAATGAGGTTTCTTTGCTTTAAGAAGATTCAGGCTTGCAAAAAAATGAATAGGAGAACACATTTGTAATTAGTTTCACAAAAAATTTTTTTTTGTGATCATTTCCATTAACAGTTTAGGAGTGATGGGTGTACAGACAGGCTGCTCTGCAAAACCGTTGTTTTGTTCTATAAAGAACGGTATTGTATACCAATAGCAGTCAGTTGTTAGTAATCCAACCTGGCGCATCCCTAACCACCTCTTTAATGTTGGAAGGCAAACCTGTATGTATTGTAATATTGTGAAAAAGTGTTTCAGGCCATAAAAATCCTAATTACTAACATTTTTTAACGCTTGTCACATGCACGGCTCCAAGACTTTTTTTTAGAGCTGCCCAACTCTCTTCATATGACCAATGGTGTTCATAAAACTTGCAATAGGAGATGGATTGAAAGATCGTCATGCAGCTACTCTAATTGGCAAATTAAGACAAGTAACTGTTGCAGCCAGGGCCCCTAAGACAGATGCCATTTTAAAAAAAAGGAGTCATTTTGGATCAAACAACACGCTGGGGATACACCTATTTGATGGTAAAGCGTTTGCTTGAACTAAAAGACTTTCTTTTAGAAAAGAACTGGGCAATGAAAATGTTTTATTAACTGAAAGTCAATGGATACAAGTAAAAGAACTGGAAAATCTACTTTCCAACCTCTTTACTGTCACCAAGAGTTTGCAATCTGAAGATTTAACACCTGGTAGATTCTTCTTGAAATGGAAGAGCTTGATATTTTGCCTGAGCAAAAGTGGAGGGGTTATTATCTGATGGCATTGTATCTTCAATGAAGAAAAGAAAGAATCTCTTACTTTTTTAACCCCCCTAGCGGTATTCCCGAGTGTGACTCGGGGTGGAAAAAATTGCAAAAAGCGGTAACCCCGAGTCACACTCGGAGTACCTTTGAGGGTCCCTCTTACCTTATCCCCGCGCTCCAGCGGCGATCTCACGATCCCGCTGTGATGGCGGGGCGCTTCTCCGTCGGGGGGCGTGGCCGGGTGGGAAATTTAAAAGCAGATTACGGAGTAATCTGCTT
>NC_092860.1:112596430-112599443 GCF_032062135.1 Pyxicephalus adspersus | reverse complement strand
TTTCTACGCAAAAAAAATAGGATCACTTTTTGCATCAAAAAATGACAGAATTAGAACGCTAGGGGGGTTAATCAAATCTTGTTAGCTGCTATTTATGTTGATCCCATGAGCCGAATTTTGTTGAGCGATGACCAGACAGGATGAAGCTATAAGCACTGGTAACTCAAGATCATCCTCTTCAAATGAAGATTTAGACTTTGATTCCTACTAGGACAAAATAGAACTTTCAAAAGTGAAGCGATGTCACATATGCGTGAAAGATAAACGACCAGAAAATGTCCAAATAAAGAGATTCCAGCAGGAGTTTTTTAAATAATTAAAAGTAGAAGAAAAGTATGATCGCTCATGGAAACTGACTGTAGAAGAAGCCATCCTTGTTTATCCCGAGATTATTAGTGATGTGACTAGAACTGTAACAGCAATGTCACCCACCCAAGTCAGTGTTGAAAGACTATTTTCAGCCCTAAAAATAATCAAGTCAGATTTAGCAGCTTCTATGAAAGAGGATCTGGCAGAAGCAATTCTGTTTCTTAGAACAACACTACATTGAGTTAGTTTTGGATTGCATTTACCAGCTATTCTACTCTACAAATTTATTATAAAGGTTATTATAACACAGTAATTTTACCATAAAAGTTTTTCTCAAGAAACATTACAAATATGTAATAATTAATTAAATGATTTATTAATCAATAATGCTTTCTCCTCTTATGTATTTAGGCAAAAAGCTAAACATTTTTGTACAATGATTTAAGGCAATCCTGCTCGCTTAGTGTTAAAAATACATTAATGATGCTTTCTAATAAAGCACCCAAATTAATTAGCCTATTTCTTCTTTCTACTTGTAACATGTAGAGAACATGTTCTCAACAGGATTAAGAAATGGAGAGTATGGTGGTAAAAATAAGAGTTGGTGGCCCTTACTTGGCTAGTTTAATGAAAGGGGACATTATCCATAATTAGGGTGGCATGCTTAACACTCATGCTTTTCCCTAAAAACATTCAAAACCTCAACAATAAAATTGAGGAATGCTTCTTGATTTTTATTCCTCACACAACAAACTGAATGATTTCTGGAACGCACTCCAGCCACAACATGCACCGCCCTTTGCCCAATAGGAGATCTTCCCTTTTGGTTCTCACGGAGATGTTAAAACCTACTTCATCAAGAAAGTGGATGTTTTTTCCATCTTCCTTAGCAATGAGATCAAGGATTTTGTTGGAGAGTGGGAATCATTGCTCCTTGCAGGAATTAAAGAAATTCTTTTTAATAACCACTGGAATTTATCAATGCATCGATCTATTGTTAAAATAGATACATTAATTCCAAACTTGGCAAATAATTGATCCTTCATTTCCCTGAGGCTTATTCCGCAATCTTCGGACATTAACTTGCGTAACTCCTCCTTATGGGCGTAACTCCTCCTTATCATCCAACTTTGAATTTCTCAGACCTCCTCCTGGTATTTTTTCCAATCTACTGGAAGATTCATAGGTCTTAATATTTTTGGTTATGGTTGTACGATTACAACCCAAAACCATGGGAGGCATCACATTCAGATAACTATCTACCACTCTTTGACGTTCTGTATTACTTAATTCTCTGTCCATAAGGGTAAGTGCAATACTAAATATAAAGCTAATTGCCTAATTAAAAATAATAATATTATTGTTATGTTAAAACTTAGAATAAATCCCTGAAATAAAGTTTTTTTAATATAATAATATAACAATTTATTTTCATATATTTCTATTAATGTTTCTTGAGAAAAACTTTTATTGTAAAAATATTGTGTTTTATTACTATTATACTAAATGTATTGATTTATGAATAATTAGGGGGTCTAAATTTTTTGTGAAGTTTGGTTGCAAAAGTGTGAAGATAAAATGAGAAACCCTGTAAATACAGAGGAGTTGAAGTCCGGGGTACCAGAAACTGAGGAGTCGGAGTCGAAGGATTTATCTACCGACTCCACAGCCTTGGTGATCACTAGTGTTTAAGTTGAGCATTTAAGAGATAAATAAATGATTTAACATCCATGTCAGACACTCTATTTATGATAATTAGGAAACCAAAGAAAGTATTACAGTATTAAAAACAAAACTATGATCCAGTACTGAGAGGGGTCACTGCTGCTGGTAGTGAGGTGGTAATAAATGAAAGACCCACACCTCAATTTTGAGGGTTGCTATACTTGGCACAACCTAATTTTTCATATTTCACATACAAATTGATGATTATGTTCTATTTGTGTTTAAAAAAAGTTTTTAAAAAATGATCTTTTCTGAAAAATGTGACTGAAAGTTAAACCAATATTGTGCAACACAAACTGAAAAATGATATAAGTTTCCTTTTATAAAGCTCTGAATCTGACATTTACCAAACAATCCCTGATGGTGAAATCTTCCAAGGTGCATATGTTTTCAATGGCAGCAATTGATTCTCCACTAGAGAATGTTTGGTGAATGTCAGATTCACCCCATAACATTTTAGGGTTTAAAGTACATCTAAAGTGCATCAGGGCAAAATAAGCATTTTGGAATATGTATGTAAAATTTGATACATTTTGCATACGTTCTCAAAAGCTAACCCTAATAATTGCATTTTACAATATTCTTTAGCTAACTATATCAATATCAAGGGTAAGCCTGGGACAGGAGACAAACTGAACGAACTATAAAAAGCTGGCCCTCTCATTCTCCGAGGAACAGAGAGAAAATATTCTTTTCTGGACCCATAAGGCCTCTATTGCGAGTAATTACCAAGAAATATGTTTTAAAGTAGTGTCAAGATGGTATCGCACTCCTGAGAAATTACATCGCATTTTTCCTGAAATATCAGATCGTTGCTGGCGGTGTCAGACGGAGAAAGGCACATTGCTTCACTTGTTTTGGCTCTGTCCACTTTTGAAATATTTTTGGACCATGGTTAGATCCATAGTTCAACGGATGACCGACCAACCTGTCCCTGCTGACCCGGAATTTTTTCTCCTACAAATTAATACCTTTTCAA
>NC_092860.1:112568554-112596393 GCF_032062135.1 Pyxicephalus adspersus | reverse complement strand
GGTTTAAAAGGGGTAAGTCAGAAGTATGAGGCCCTCTTTGAGGAAGAAAGTGTTTCCCGACCACCCTCCCTGGATTTTGGTAAGTGGTTTGGTGTGTTTACATGGGGGTGGTTGGGATTTTTGAAGGCAGCGATCCTGGGCATGGAAAAATGGTGATTTGTGAAAAGAGGGATCCTTGGTGGTAGGGTCCCCCTATATAGTGGTTTGATGGTTTTGGTTCTTGAGACAGTGAAGGGTGGCTAGGGGCCAAAATGGTACATTTGTAGAAGACTTAATTTTAAAAGGATTTTCCGGAAACCAAACAATATTTTCAATTATGGTTACAGCATTGATGCTAATCTATCTTATTACTTTGGCTGGAAATATCTTTATAATTATCATCATTTGCAGTGATTATCGTCTTCACTCCCCTATGTATTTTTTCCTGCTCAGTTTATCTGAACATGTTTCAACATGTCTTTCTTACCCAACAATGCTGTCAATATTTTTCGGTAGTGCCATATTCATTTTAATATGACCACCAAAAGAGTATTCTGTGAAAACTGATAATTTCTCCATTGTTAAATCCATTTGTTTATACCCTAAGAAACAAGAAAGTAAAGGACTGTATCAGAGATGCTGCAAATCGAGTGAAAATTCAGACACTGAATTTTTGAATTCTCATCCTACAAATCGTATACCTATACATCTGTGCAAACAGGTATCATATGATCATGTTTACAAGATAGGTTTATGCTATTCATCATTCGATTTTTCCAAAGCGGATTAATCAGTATTGAGATTAAATCTATGATCCTATTCTCAGGCTAATTATTAATTATGCTAATTGGTCATCAAAATACACTTGATATTTTGCTATTTTCTTCCAGTGTAAAACTTTCAAATTCCTATAGAACATAGTTTTCTGTTTTTTAGTTTACCTCTTTTTAGTTTAACTTTTAATTTCTTAAAAAGCTGGCCCTCCTATTACTCAGATTCGGTATCCGATAGTACAATATGATTGTAAGGTGAATTTGTAACCATATTCACAAAGGGCTGAAATATACAAGGAGCTCCAATTTGTAGCTGCATGTATGGAAATTTTTCTTGCATCTACTCTTTGTAAATCATTGGGGAACGGACATATGAAAGTAGGTATTACAAAAGCCTACAATTGTTGATCAACAAACAGGACTTATTCTAAAACCTGCATTGAAAAAAGTAGAAACAATTTGGAGTATTGCATGGCTAAAAACCTAAAGAAAACAGCTGCGGAGGAGTCAGCAACTTTTCCTTGTCAGCAAGTGTAAAATGTGAGTTTAAAGTTGTATATTATATATATGGAAATAAGGAGACCCTTTTCAGGCCAAGCGTTTCAGCTATTTCTGTTGCCATTTGATTGCCTCCTTGAATTTATGCCAAACCCTCATTCCTTTGGCATTTGGTGCTTCAAATGCTCGTGACCACTGTAGATAGGCCGCTGGCTGGCATTTCAGCTATTTCACAGACTTGCTAGATTTTGTAGGTTTTTCTCAAGAGTGTATTTGAGGAGAATTGGGTATTTTACCATGACCAGATCACATCAATACAGAGAACCCGTTACATTAACCACACATACAGCGGGCACCCTATGGAACCCTCGGGGCTACTTTATTAGTAATATCTTTATGCATACCAAAATAAAGCAAACTACCATAGAGGTCTCATGTTCACCTACTCGCAAGATGTGCGAGAGCCCAAACAGCAGCTTTGCTTGTTAGTAGACTGTGGGACCATAAGGCTAATATCACATGATTTTTTCACTAGCGGATCAACTGGAGCACACACAGTAGGGATGGGAAACACTTACCTGCTTGCTTGTGTAGCCCCCTTGTAAGATGGAATAGTGACACAATAATTTCTTGCTACCAACTTACACTTTGGTGAGAGCAAAATGTACAAATCCCTGAATCCGTTAAAGAACCAGTAAACACATAAACTATAGATTCAGAAGGATCACTTGGTGTAAGGGTAGGATATCTATCATAAAGGAGTAATATGAAGAGATTTTATACTGCCTGCCCCTATGATGTATTGTTGGTTATTAAAAATGAACAAATTACAAATTTTGTATCTATTATAGGATTTGCAGTTGTCATATAACATTTAATGTATTTTATAAATGAATGTATGTATATATAAATGAATGTTTCAATTGTACCCGGCATGGTTTTAAACCAACATTACGATTACAACACCCAGTTTTGAAGGTATATACCTGGGGGGGGGGGGTGTCCATTTGTGCTTTGCACCTGCTATGTTCTGTTGCTGTTTTCTCACAATTCTATGATTCAGCTAAATGAATGCACTTCCCTAATAAGTAGCAGATCTGCTCATTTGAATGTGTCATATACAGAACTCCCTCTGGTGGACAATCTTAAAATCCCTATATATAAAACTGCTACCAAAACATGAAAATGCAAGTAAACATGTGATATGCAGAATAAAAATACAAAAGGACTTAATCTTTGAAGCTCAATCTGTCTCAAAAGCTGCATCCACCTCCCCCCCAAAAAAAACTATATAAGCACATCCTTTGAACGCCAAACCTTTTAAAGTATTCCTTAACATTGTACTGTGTCCTCCTTTTGATCCTAACACACTTCCTATCCTAGATGACGATACTGCCTCTTTCTACCAAATGTTCCAGTTACATTGCTGACCAAACGGAAGGCAGGGCAGAGGTGAGGGCTACATGGTAACCATGACAAAGTTGCCAAAATTTCCTTTACATAGAACCCGAGGATTTCCTGCTGCTGAGGCACTCTGCAAAAATGCATTCCGCTCCTAAGAAAAGGAACCATCTTTCTTTGAACTCTGCATTTCATGTAATCTCCTAATGTAGTCCCAGGAGTGATTAAAAACAAACACTTATTGTTAAATGTTCATGTGGAGAGGTTGGAACAATAATATAAACACAGTACTATGATTTCTATATTGCACAGGGCTGTCTTCAACATTTGTGAAATATATCCTTTAAGGGAAAAGGACTGGCTACTCTAATTAGACACTCTGACAGGGACATGACTGTAATCCGGAACAGACTCTTCATGGATAAGTCAAATTTGCTACCAGGGTCAAAGGTTTGGTGTTCTTGAACTGACAGTTTTTGGAAAGTAAAAAAAATGCTGCATTTCAAATACTTGTTTTTTCTGTGATTTTACCTGTCGTTGCTAAGTTAGTAACAGTGTGACTTCACACCTAGGCATTCACACAATATTGTCCTTCATTTAGGCAGTTGCCACATAGATATGATACCATATTGATTCCACATTATGTTATTATAGGTTGAAACAAATGATTTACTATCTAGACATACCAAGAGAGGCGTCACCATCTAGTAAGTGGTCATCTTCCAGGGTATGGAAGTCCATCATTCCCCCAGCTCCATCCAGGAGCTCCTCGTCGCTGCTTGCACTAGTAATACTGTTGTAACTGTTACGGTAGTAGCTTCTCTGAAACAGCTGCTCAGACTCCATTTAGATGCTTGACCACCTGTTTTTGATGAGGATAATAATCAATAAAACTTCACAATGATTTATATAATCACACAGATACATCTAAACGTAATTACTGATTTATAAGCAGATATTGTGCACAGTCCAAATACTTTCAATACTAACAACACAGAGGAAAAGTCCATATGCTATACAGAGATAGCAAATGTTAGATGTGAAGCTACAAATCCTACTATACTAAGCCAGCACAAAACACAAGGGAACTGAAACATGCAGCAAACACATTGACTGCTATGCATTGCTGTGCAATGTAGTGCTGGGTGATAGAGCGATGAGTCAATGCTGTAAGGAAAATCATTAATGTAAAAGGATATAAAGGACTATTGTAGTTATAAAGATAATATTTAGTTACACAAATTTATTACAACAAGTGTACAAACTAAACCAATATAAAAGTCAATCTCCTATACTGGTAATTTAGAAAAATCAGGCAGTTATCTAGCGTTTAACTAACAAGCTGATTCCTGGGAGCTTACTAAAGAGTAGGGGAATATCGTCATGACGTTAGAAAAGCAGATCTACAGCCCCATACAGAACAGACGTCAGATTACGGCTACTGGAAGTTACCTTTTTTTTTGTTCTACTGGGGAAGGGGGGCGAGCGAGGGGCACTCTCCTCCATAGGAAAGCATTCTCTCCAACATTATGGAACAAGATGTGCAGTCAACAAACCTTTGAAAAAAAAAAAAAGCTGATACCATTGTACATTGAGTAGTTTTCTAACACCTCCAATCCAACCCTGACAACATCAGCAGCTCTTGTCTTCCATAACCATACGTGCTGTGCATTAACTGCACTTGAGCTGATACGGAAAATTAGTTATTGTTCACAATCTGATGATGTGCAATTTTTTTTTATTGAAATCAAAAATTTGGGCAGTTTTTTTTAAAGAAGAGTGTTCCATTTTTAGCAAAGCATTGATGTGAACTGAGCCTATTGAAAAGAGTGGATTTTGGCTTTTAATTATTAGTAGTCACCTGGTTTTATATGCTTGAATTTACACACTGTTTGCCGGTTCATGAAAATTCACAACCATAATGATCTCCAATACCCAAAGGGTTCTGTTATTTCAAACTCTTGTGTCCCAATAGATGTTGGGAGAGTTTAGGAGGTCAGGCAGTTGATAGGACAGCATCATCCTAAGGCTTGAATCAAAATTAAACTCATCTCTCCTCATACTACCTATAGAGCTGACATCTTAACCTGGTCCTTTTATGGGATCGGGAGTTTCGGCCATCTTGATTAGCCAAAACGGAATGGCATAACCGATGCTCATGTGCACAAGAGTTAATTCCCAGCACCGTACAATGAGCCGCTCATGTGCAGCTCAGTGTATGTTTCATTGCAGAGGGGACATAGCAAATCCCTTCTACAATAAGAAGTGACTGCTAATAGTTTTTGTTTTTAGGTTCCTCATAACGTAAGGCAGCGTACACACACTCACTTATTGTTGTTGGAAACAATATTATATGATTGTTTCCAGTAACAAATGACTTACAGCGAGATTTTGTTTTATAGGGAGGGGAGAGAGAGCAAGCAGCACCCCGCTGTCTCTTCATCCTTCACTTCTATCTCGGTCGTTAATGGATTTGTCAGGAAGGATCCATGAACGACATCGGGCAACTGCTGTACACGTAAGATTCTTGCCCAAGACAAGCCCGACTGTTCACATTGGGCGAGAATCATTTGACCTGTGTACGTAGCCGAAGACTCCGACACCGTGAGCAAAGTAAAACATTTACCTATATAATATACATAAACATTTAGTAAACTATTAAAATAATAAAAAAAATCCACAAGCCAAATGTCGCCTGGTTCCCACAGCAGTGACAGTGTAGAAGGGTCAATACAAAAGTTCTTTGCTTCATCAGACTACGTCCATACACTTACATACATACACACATAGATACAAATCTGCAGCTTTCTCAAGAATATTAAATTACTGGCTGAAAGATAATAGTGTATTCTGTCAAAAAACAACAGAACAGAACAGGAATCAGATAATTACGGTACTTACCTACTTGGCATATGTTTATAGTACTGAATTATATATTTTGTCTAGACTTCATGTTTTACATGCAATAAACCACCAAAACAATGGAGATCAATCTTACAAAATAGTAATTAAGAATACTGGAAGTCACACTAACTATATTGCAATACTTACCACCTAGGCAATAAATCTAACAATAGATGTTGCTTTCTTCCATGATCCAGTGATATAGCACATAAACATGAGGAGTACTCAGTAAAGCTGTAATCTGGTCTTATGATACGCTCTGAACACGTGTTTCAGATCATATGAATGAGCAATGCTTTACAGATGAAAACATCCATTTATATAGCAGAACCACTGGACACAATGGGAAACTGGAAACTGAAAAAATGTCAGACGCCAGGCAATTGATGTCCATGCAAGAAACAAACAACAACATTTCACATTACTTTTTACAGATCAGTTTGTGCCAAGAAAAGCTGGAGAGACCAAACATCACTGACTTGTATTGCTTCCCTACATAATATTAGTAAATTATCTTATAGCAGAACTATACTTTAAAGATAAAAAAACTGCAAGCTGGCAGGTTGTTTAATAAAGAAGAGATAGGCTATGCCTCTTCTGCAAAAAAATAAACTTGCTTCTGTTCCGGCATAACCATCTGCCAACAATACGTTAACTTCTTCATGTATGAATAGGAGTTATATGTAAATAGAAGAAAAGAACAAAAAAGAAGATTTTTTTTGGCTAAAACGTATTGTATTTATAATTATGTATTCAAAAGGACAATCTTCATACAATATTACATAGTTTTAAATAGTTACATCCATGGCCTATTAGAAAGTCATTAGGTTTGGATGTCATCTCTTTACATCAAATACCTACACATAATATTGGTAACCGTGTCTGATTAACAAAGTCCTTATAACCAACGCATTTCCCCTTACTTGTCTTCCCCAGAGGTAGTGCTTTGACACATGTTTTTGTGTGTAGATTTTTTATTAATATATATAAAAAATTGGTATATATTTTTGACTGTGCCTTTTTTACATGCTGATAGTCACATGACCCAACATCTTCAAAGACTTTCTCCACCTATTATCTTCCATCTGCAGGTGGAGCTATCCTGGTGCGGAATAGGTTGATTAAGCAGCTAAGGTCTTCCAGGAATTAAGTTAAAATAACCAGAAAACCTTCCTGTTGCAAACTGCACAAATGTTAAGACTCCAAAATACCTACCAGATATATATTTTGTATTTAGATTATTGAATCTAAATAATTCTCTCTACACAAACACCGTGTGTCAAAGCACTACCCCTGAGGAATCCAAGTAAGGTGAAACGCTTCGGGTATAGGGAATTTTTTAATCCGACACAGTTACCAATAATATGTCTATCTATTTTATGTTTAGAGAAAAAAATTGAAAATATAGGTGCAAGTGGCGGGCACATTCTCCCCCTACAATCTCATTACTATAGCATCATTGGAACATAAAACCCTCTGCCCATTAAAATGGGCTTCCCTGCCCTGTTACACATTCCTGTCCTCTTTAACATTCTGAAGTTCAATTTCCCTGGAATGGGGAGGTGTAAGAAACCAAAAATATGGGTACAAGTGGGGAACATCTGTGACTAACATCCCCTAAAACTTCATCACTATGGCATCAATAGAACAAACTCTGCCCACTAAAATTTATTGAGGTTGAGGTACTGGAAGGGTACAGTCATGTGTAACAAGAAAGTGCATTTTGATGGACAGTTTTTTTAATGTTGTATTGATGCCATGGTGAAGAAAGGTGATAGTCACAAGTGTCTCCCACTTCCACCTATATTTGTGTTTCCCTGCACCTCTTAATTTTGGAGAAATTGGGGTTTGAGGTAAGATGCAGACAGGTATGTGTAACAGAGCAGGCAGCACATTTTGCTAGATAGAGATTTATGTTCTCACAATGCCATACTAATTACATTTTAAAAAGGTTTAGCCACAAGTGTCCCCCACTTGCACCTACAGTTTCAGTTTCCTATGCCTCCACGTGTACCTTAAAAATTTCAAGTTAATACAACCAACGGTTTAGGAGATCTGAAGGTTTGAACACAGCGAGTTGTTAGGCTGCAGAATATGACAAGCAGCTTTTACACTCACATAGCGATCACACTGCGCTGCTGATGACATTACACACTGCGGATAAACGTCACAGACAGTGTTTTTATATAAAATATGGGCAGTGATGAGAGAGGGCCACTGTCTGTCTTATATCACATGCATGATGCTAATAAAGCATCACCACATTTTTAACATTATATTAGTGACTTTCTCTGTTATATAATGGAAAATGTGTTTATTTTTCTTTTTTAGTTTTTTGGGGAGGACCTCTCCCCTTCAGTCTTTACTTCTATTTCGGTAAAAAACAAAGGGGAAATCCGCAGCCTCCTGGGATATTTGTGTCACACTTCCCAAGAGGCTCTGCACTGCTCTTTGTGTGCATGCACCTTCAGAGGCTTTCTTATCATGTAAAAAAAAAAAAAGTGTTCAATCTTATGCATGCGCAGTGCAAGGCAGCACTGGACCTACAAGAGGGCATCAGAGAAAAGGTAGAAGCTGAGCCAGCATGGGCCTGCTGGGCTAATTTTGTAAAAGGATCAAGTGAAAAAAAAAATGTTTTCACAAAAGTTCACTTTAACTAAATATAGCCTCAGGAGCACATCTAAAGTACATCTGAATTTACATCTGCAGTAAGATTACATGTCCATTGCTCATGCCAGGAACCACTGCTGCTTAAAAAACTGATAGCTCTGAAAAAGCCCAGCACTTACCGCCTGTTATCAATCCCAGGTGCCCGGCACTTACCGCCTGTTACCAATCCTAGGTGCCTAGCAGTTGCCAGAAGTCACTCAGGAGGGGTAAATATGTTTTGCTTCCAATATGAACTAAGCCTAATTACACTACTACAAGGGAATACACTCTTAAAACTTAAAAAACTAGGAAGTTGGGTCTCAATACACGGCATAGTACAGTTGTGGCAAAATACATAGAATGGAAAAATTGGATATACTAACGGGGTAGGCATTACAAAGTTGGAACAAATGATAGGGAGAAGGTAGAACAATAAGAGGTTACTGGATACCCATGGCATAAACAACTTGGTGCACTAATTTTGCCGTGCTTTGCCACACCCCCTTTTTTACCACCCGGCTGAAATAAATGTCTGTGGAGCACTGCTTAGTAAAATAAAAAAAAAAAGTTTAATCAGGCAGCCAAGACTGATGTTTCTTCTGCCACAAATCCTTCTGTCCGCCTGTCAGGTCTATTTATTTTAGTAGGCACTTATGTACAGCTTGGTGGTGGGGTTTTACAAAGTAGCTCCATGCGTGGGAGTTAAGTCATGCCTACCCAGACAGAGATGATGACTGAAGACTTGAAACCTGAAGGACTGGATGAAGTGGCGGCAAGCAAGGGCACTGCACTTCTGGTAAGCTAATTCAACATGTTTTTCAGGCTATGGTTACCAGCTTTACTGGGCAAAAAGTCATTTGTTTACAGACTTCCTAAACTTCTGCTAATCTGTTCAATAAATACATAGCACCAACATATCATGCAGCACTTTATGAAGTCCATGGTCATGTCACCAGTCAGATGACATTAAAGCATACCATTACTCAGAATTTTCACTTTACATAAAAGGGTGGAGAAGTGGAGAAGCCTTTTATGAAAGGTAAAAATTTATTTTTTTGTTTTTTTTTTTAAAAAAAATAAACAAATAAAAAAAAATGGTGCAGCACCGTCCTCTCATTTTCTCGGCTACCTAGGCGGTCGACAAGAATGAATGGGAGTGCAAAGCCTCCCGAGATACCTATGTCAGGCATCCCGGAAGGCTCTTGGGGGCTCCTTCTGCGCATGCCCGTGCATCTCAGGCATGTACAGAAGGAGCCTTTTTGCCCAAAGAGAAAAATTTGCCGATCACAGGCATTTGCAGCGAGATCGGCAATTTTTTTTTTTTCCTACGTCACCTGATCTCGAGCCTGGATCGGGTGATGTAGGATGAAGAACCTGAAAGAGAAGACCAAGATGGAGGGGGGCCCTGAGCGCCGGCTCTGGGATGACGCAGGACCAGATGCCGGACACCCCTGGAGTGATCGGACTGCCCTGCGGAATTAAAGGTGTGTTTTTGTTTTTTTTTACTTTTGAGCATAGTTCCTCTTTAATACGGTCTAAGGTCAATTTGGGGGTAAACCAAATAACCTACCTGCATGTTTTTTGAGATGTGTGGGGAAACTGGAGCACTCAGAGGAAACCCACAAAACCACAGGGAGAACCTGCGTTATTATTATTAAATAGGATTCATATAGCGCCAACATTTTACGCAGCGCTGTACATTCACATTTTGAGTTGATATTTTCATCACTGGTAAATAAGCAGCAGTGCAAAAAAATTAACTTTTTTTAAAGCAGACCTAAACTTAAAAATGTCTACTTCCAATAAATAGAAATGGGTGCTTGGGGAGAAAAGCAGATCCCGTAGTACTTCTTGATCCCTACCCAACGGCTGGACATCAACAAAGCCTTTGAATATTTCTAAACTCTAGGCACACATTAACATGCAACCCTATTTAATGTACAGCGCTGCGTAATATGTTGGCGCTATATAAATCCTGTTTAATAATAATAATAACTTTGTAAACATTAGGACATCTATAATTTTAAATGCAAGCAGTGTAAATAGATAAATTTGGCCTGTCCTAATTTGGCAGAGCTGGCATGTAAGTGAAAGAAGCAGTACAAGAAGCCAATCAGTTCATGTGCTGACAAGTAAAAGCAGAGGAGCTCATCCTGGATCCTGTTACTCAAAGGCTGGGGATGGAGTTACAGGAGGTCAGCTGAATGAAGCCGGCTATCAGACAGTGGACATCTAGTGGTAAAAAGACACAACAGGGAAGGTCTCTGAACTGATGGTGAATATTGCAGCAAAGGCTGGTTATATCTTAAGGAGCTTTTTTTTTTTTTTTTTTTTTAATCTTGTAACGATTGGCTGAATTTATGTTTTCAAAATGGAAGAGTACTAATCACACAATGTTAATGTTTTGCATTTCATGTAACCCAACACTGAGAATGGGAGAGGAAAAGGATCTCTTATGTAGGACAGGTGAATTTATAAACATTTAATTATCCCTAGGCTCCCTTTTCTCAGCATTGAGACTTTTACAGTAAGCTGCATATAATGATTCAATATAAATGTAATTAGAGCCAATACAGTGACAAAAATCTGGATGGCACTGCCAAAAAACACACACTCCATTGGGCTAAAATCTGAAATGTCCTGCTAAACAACAGCTGTAATACTCACCTCTCTAGTGGCCCATATCTTACCTTCTCTGCATGCAAACTCTACAACACAGACTCTTAGGAGTGATGAATACATGTGTCCCCAATCTGCTGCGTCCTGTAATGATTTAAAGAAGGGAACCAGGGCTGAAAGTAAAATTAAAATGCATGATCAGGCAGGTGGTAATTGCAGAATGAGACAGGTGATATCCATTCTGCAATAACTGTTCTTACCAGCCTGATCGCCACCCAGTTAATACATTTTGTTGAGCCACGCATTCAAAGTGAATCAAGGTGGCTGAAGATCATGGAAGTGGCAAGCAGAGTGTTGGCACCCTGCTTTTGAACAGACAGGTGAGTAGTATGGGTTTGGTTCTGATTGAATGGCCAAGAGCCTCATGGAAGCTACAGCCATGGAATGGAGCAAAAGAAACAGACACTGTAAAGGTAAGAATAACAGCTTATCAATTGCACAGAACATCCAAAAAAATGTATATTGGACAAGTGATCTTCGGCTTTGACAATTACAAAAAAGTAAACTGTGGTCTCAGAAATAAAACCACTGCCAGTTCCTAAAAACTATCCCATCTGTTAGTTGCTTCCTGTACAGAAATAAAACTACATTAACAATAAATTAATTGTAACAGACCTCTGCTTATTAAATGAGGAAGCTCTGAAATGAAATGAGGCACAGTTACCAAGCATATTACAAACACAAAAAGGCTGCTTTCTAGCTATGTGTTTCTTTGGTGTATTTGTGACCCGTGGGCCTGTGGAGGGATGGAATTTCCATGGAAGGGAGGCAGATGAACACAACACGTATGGGAAAGGACATCCAGTCTCCCAAATTCTGACCATCAATGTGGAATGCACACACAATGCGAATGTGTACATCAGCAAATGTGTACATCAGTGTGCTGGCGATCATTTTACAAGGCACCTCCAGAACACCGCTACATTACAAAGTACTAGAACACAAGATGTGGATCAAACTGCAATATTATCATAAATCTGTCTCATTATCTGTCTCATTGTTCTAGATTAGCATCATTTCTGTGTTTGTGTACCTGTTAGGGATGTGGCCATGTAAATACTATTACACATAAAAGAGACAATTTGTGAAAAACACCAAATACTGGGACTTTTATGGCCACCAATAAAACCAGAATTCTATAATAAACTTACTTTATTTCATAATATTACGGCATCAGGGGCACATATCTAGAGGGTACCGCTCCTACCCTCCATACATGACCCCCCGCAGGTGACATTGGATAGCTTTGGTGGGGCTGGGCCCCCCATGTGACACAAGAAGGTTTGGTGCCACACGCTCCATCCCCAGGTCATCCATTTATGTAACAACATGCAAACTAATGGCGCATTATCATATACACCAAATGATTATACTGACGATCTTTGTCCCCCAATAGTGACTGCAAATGTTGAATGAACACATGTGGATTTCTTAAATCATATCCGTGATATTTCTTTGCATGACTCAATACACTTTGCATACATTGTGGTATCTTACTCAATTGTTAACATTATTCATATTTTTGGTACATTAATGAATTTCCATGGGCCAAAAACAACCAAAAAGAAAGGGGTGGGGAAGCGGATTATATTCATGAAATGTGTACAATCAAATTGGGCTTGCCTCTAACAAGGGAAACCCCAGTCTAGTTTGTAATGAGTGCTTTTAATGATGATTTCTCTTTATTATTTAGGAAATTTTAATACTAATATTATGAAATAAAGTAAGTTTTATTATATGTTAAAAGAATTCTGGTTTTGTTGTTGGTCCAGAAATTGGTGTTTTTTACAAATTGTACAATTAATGTGTAACATATTGATGCGTGTCTCCTATGTTTTGCAATGCATACAATAGTGATTCTGTATAGGGAAATGCACATTACAGCTCCCCATATCAGGTGTATGGGATTACATTGTACCAATCATTTCCTAACATTGTAATAAAATAATAACCCTAATTATGAGTACACAGGGCATATTGGGATTTGATATATCATTTTATATGTATAAATGCATGGACATGGGTTGTGTATGATGTGTAGAACTTTGCTTTCAGGACAATGGAAGTAAACCAAGGCCATGACAGGTCCAGGCTGGCTTTATTGCATTATGTACCCCAGGCACCTTACAATAGAGAATACATATGTGCGGTGTTATGGAATCAGACATGGTGGGGTTAGGGATGACAAGTCTGTGCTCGGTACATCTCTAGCAGGATGTCCCAGGCATCTCCTACCTGTCCTGTGTGTCCGGGGGCCCTCCCTGCTCCCCCGGCAAGAAGATGCCGCATCCTCCCCTCTTAGAACCAATGCAGGGCGGCGGCGGCAGGTTGGAGGGCTGCGGCCTGCTAAAGATACGTCAGTCTAGGGTCGCAGAGACGCCGGTGGTCAGAGTAATCAAAGCCTGTGATTGCCTCTACCTGCCAGGGGAGGAACAACACATCCGGGATCTGCTTCCGGGATCTGCTTCCGGGCAGCTGCTGAAGCTGTTGCTAAGGAGCGTTGCTAGGGAAGGCCCCTGTAGGGTGTGACACTGATGTTTGGATCATCATTCTGAATTGGGTAGCTCGGGTGTCATCTCCTAAAGCTTTGTGAACTGCTGCTCCATACAGTGTGAAAGTGTTTTCTTTCGTCCAATAAAAGAGAATCTATTTACCATGATATTTATATAAGTCGATTCATTGATGTTTCACAATATCCACACGTTTGTGTTTACATGTGGGTGAATCTTGGGTGAATGCAGTGGTTAAAAATAGATCACATGACTGCAGATTGATAATGCAATGGGGTTCATTTTTTAAAACACAGAGAGTAAGCATGAAGTTTTCACACAAGTGTTGCCTGTGTTAGCACTGAATACCAAGCAGGATGTGGCTATGGAAAAGAAAACTGATCTTTGTATGTTTTTACTGGGAGGCTGAGGTGCAACTGGGACAATTATCTCCCATAGTTACTGCACCACTGATAAAAATACATTTTACAGCCCTCACCTAAAAATACAATACACCGGTAATAGCAACCTTTCTTTGCCCAAAACTAAAAAAAAGTTTACAAGGTAAAAAAAAAACTACAAAGGTGTTTTACTATTTCCCTTCCATCTCCTGGGTGCTGCGTACCTGCCCCATCCTTACCTTCAGCCCTGACCCAGTGATCTTCCCTATGCCACCTTATAGACACCCAGCCATTGTACTGGAAAAGGCAGCGTAATGATGTGTGCCCCGAATTTTCCCGGGAAGAAGGTGCCAGGCTCAGAGCATGGCTTCCCTATTGGAATGAATAGAGCTGAGGCACACATGCATCGTACAATGCGGCCATTCCTCACCCCCCTCTCTGCAACATGCAACCCCTATTTACCTCATCTGCTTTCTCATAGCACTTCCACATCCCCCTCATCACTGTACACTCTTACAGTCACTCCCTCACAGACCATTCCAGCATCACACATCAATCATTACCCATCATCAGACTACACCCATCATGACCCATCACACATAATCAGATTTCACCTGTTATCTCCCATCATCACCCGTCATCAGACATCACCCATCATCACACATCAATCATTACCCATCATCACACAACGATCACCAGTCATCAGACTACACCCATCATGACCCATCACCCATCATCGCACATCACCCATCATCGCACATCAATCATTACCCATCATCACACATCACCAGTCATCAGACTACACCCGTCATCAGACATCATCCCACTTCACCCATCATGACCCTTCATCAGACTACACCCATCATGACCCTTCACCAGACATCACCCATCATCAGACTACAACTATCATCACCCATCATCAATTATCACCAGATTACACCCGTCACCAGACATCATCCTGTTTATTAATAATAATATTAATATTAATACTGCCTGTATTACTTGTATGCACTTAACGTGTATGGTTAGTGTGGGCAATCTACAAGTATCCTCTGATGAGTATGGTACACAATTACCTTTTTCTATTTTAGCACCTTACAGTGATAACCATGATTGTCATCGGCTGCTGATGACATGCAAGACTGAAATTGACATCTAGGTTGGAAATAGAGCCAGGCTCTGCACTGTATGTATGAGCCATGCAGCTGTAAAAATTTACCAGGAGCAAGAAAAGAAAAGTTTTTTTTTTTAATTTAGTTTTTGTTTTTTTGGGCAAAATAGCCTCTTCATGTCTTCTCTGCCTGGACCTCTACTTCCTGGTGACTTTTTGGGTTTGGCTCTGTTTTAAAAGCAGTGGCATTTGTAATTATGATTTATTGGGTGCAAATACAGATTTATTGAGTATGAAAGACTGTTAATGTTGTAGATCTTATTGTCTTGAATTATAATTTTGTTGGGTAGTTCTGAGTTACTAAATAGCACAATCCCCTAGAAAGCAATCCAGATTCACCTCTCTGACCCACATTATAGCAAAGTAATGACTGTGGTCTATACTATAGATTTATCTTCTGTAGTGACTTTTCAGGCTGTCAGGACACATATTTTGGTGGCTTAGCAGGTCTTGGATAAAAATAAATAGTGCTTCTGCTGTGTGTTTTTCTAGAAGCAGGCTCTTTTTTCATTTACTATAACAAAGAAAAAAATGTACACATATAAAAGAAATATAGGAAAAGGGGAGACAAACATATATACTCAATATATAGACTGTTCCAAATGGTGTAAAGCAGGATAAAGCCTCAAATTGGTATTGGTTGACCGTTGTGACCATTTTAAATAATAATCATATTGCCCACAGGAAAATACATAATCAAAAGCATACCTTGACATAACGTGCCAAAAATCAGAGTGTAGGCATGGCACACTGAAATTGTCACAAATGCAGAGAAGGACAACAAGTGTTGTTCCAGGATATTAGGGCACAGGATGACTCCAAAGGGCACCAAAGCAAACTGTAAAAAGATATAAAAATAGGATATAAAAAGATGGATGGCTTCGGTTATAATAACATATTTAGGGGCGGTGGTTTCCTGTTGTATTCCATGTTTGTATCATGTACACTTAGGGAATATACTTACCTTTACTATCCCCTAACAAGAAACATTTCTGCTTCTCTGCTGATTGGCAGCTGCAAATGTTTGACTGATCAGGTTAACTTCCTTACCACAGGCAGTGGTATTTCTAATAGTCTATTACTCCCTACAAGACGTACAAGTCAGGTGAAACCACTGCAAGTGGCAGGGAAGCAGGTAACCTAGGCACCTACCCTCTTATTTAGCAAGTATTATTTTACATATAAGAGACCCTGTGCTGGCTTCACTTTGTTTCTTTACCTTCTCTTGGCCTGGGATTCATATTACTGAAGGTAACGCAACAGCTAAGTGATAGCCAGTCAACTAGCATTTTGAAATATAAAGTGAAGCAGTGGCAACGTACAGCTTATTCATGTGACAGGTTTTCTTTACATTACTAGAAAAACTGTCATTGACTGCCAAACATGCAGAGATAAAAAAATGCTTAAATAAAGGATACTTGAGACATTAGGTACCTAAAAAAAAAAAAAAAAACCAGTGGCTGTAAATTGACATCATTATACTCTGTTCACATGTGGGTGATCTGCCCCATTATTTATCACTTTATGCTAACACAATACCAGTTATAGGAAGTGTAGGCCTGTGTTCTATTGGGGATTCCCACGACTTCCACACCACACCTTTATGTTTAAGGACATTGTACAGAATGTCCTTAAAGGGCAGTTTGTTCAGAATATATAGATTTTTTTCCATGGAAAGGCATTCCTGGTTTAATGTATCCATTTCCTGTATTGATCAATATACTGTATTTCTTTCAGATGTCCAACAAGGAGAGGGAAGAATCAAGGAGAGAAGTCGCTGTGTTAGCAAACATGAAGCATCCAAATATTGTCCAGTACAAAGAGTCGTTTGAAGGTTGGAAAATATGTTGTCCTTGTAACGTAACATTAATAAACTTTAAAGTAACATTAATAAACTTTTTTTTTAAGTGAAGAATTTGCTATGCTTTTGCAGATTTTGAAAATAGTGATGGTTGCTAGTACTGTATTTATTAAATTGTAAGACTTTGGATGACCAAATTATCTGTATGTGTAGAGCAGAAGAAATATTACATTTAATAAATAAGAAACAAATAATCTGCATGGTATAAAAGGCTTTTTAACAAAACAAAAAACAAAAAAAAACAAAAAAAGAATAGGCACCACTAAACATCAATTTAATACTGACGATACAAGATATTATATATAAGATATATATTTTGAATTCTTTAGGTTCTGAGGGATGTAAAAATGTAGAGAATCCAAGGTCAGTGTTATATCAAAAGACAGGCACAGTTAAAACCCCCATAGTAAATGGGGAGCCATAAGTACATTGATATTTGAACTCATGGTTACTGAACCAACGTCTAAAGCCGATGTTGACCAAAAAGAAAAGAAGCAGAGTGAACCTCATGCTGGAGCAAAGTAGGAAAGTACATGTCTGAGGTTCAGCCATTGCAGTTTACATAATCTTTGGTCATTGGTGGTCTTTCTCATACTCATACTCATACTGGTAGTGTGACAGGTTGGGTTTCTGGGGTTTAAAACCAGCCTAAATAAATTAACAAATCAGGAGGATTTGGAATGGTCATAATTACCTTATTATACCAATATCATTTTCTGTGTATTAATGTAATAAAATCCAAAGTTCCAATAAGTAGAAGTCTAGGCTGAACAAGTTCTTTATTTAGGATTATATTATAGTGAAAACGAGAAAGCTTAATTCAGTTAAATGTTCACTCAATACAATTTACTGTAGTGCATCAATCTAACTAGGTATTTCAATATCATACTAGCTATGCCAATAGTAGACACATTGATCATCACAATATGCAACTACCTTGTTGCACCTACTCAACAAAATGATGTGGTGTACAGTGATTTGAGACACTTTGGGAAATTCTGTTTCAGATTCTAAAAAATGATACTGGAAAAGATTTAGTGAACAAGGTACTGATATATGTTTAATAATAAATGCAAAAGTGTAATGTAATTACAATTCACATTACTGTTATTTTATTATAGCTGTTTGTCAGTTGTAAGCAGAATTTTGCAGCTCTCAAGACTGTGCAGTCTGTTTTAATCAAATGTCTTTATTAGAAGATTAATGTTTTTTATGTTTTCCTAAGGAAGGTTTAGATTAAAGCAGAAGTAATCTCAGCTTCTGGCTGTCAGGGTTCGCATTTTTTGCAGATAATTGGTTAATCAAAGTAAAGGCAGTTCCCTACCTGTAGGTAAGTTTTTAAGGCCGACCCAAATCAAATATACAATAAATTATTTTAAACTAATTTAGTTGCAAGTATCCATAGCATATTTGCAAGTTATGGCTTATGGCTGACTTACCAGCCAAAGAGCCCCCTTTCAGAGCTGCACTGGCTGTAATATCCCTAACCGTTGCAACTGACATCTTAGTATAGATTCCTTCTGAGATTTTTTAACTATTCTGATTGTTTGGGTCACAATGACATAACTCCTGCTCCTGTCCATGGGATCTAATTCAATCAGTCACCAAATAATTCCAAGACTATACATGGAGCTGTGCATGGGAGTTAAAAGGGCACATGGGTCCTGGGAGTTAATAGTTGTCTGAAGTCTGACAGTTACCAATTTCCTGGTCTCATGATAAATTCCAAAGTCTTGAATGTTAAGCTACGTACACACGTCAGATTTTTATCGCCCGATAATCGGCATCGGCCAATTATCGGGCGAAAATCTGGTGTGTGTACAGTCGGTGTCGTCCATCGTCCGGACGACCGACCTGCCGGATCCACAGACGATGGACGACAGCCGATCCTAATGAAAGGGAAGGGGGAGAGCGCGCAGCAGGGTGCCGCTCCGTCACTCTCCCCCTCCCCTCTCCATAGAGCATGAACGGTGCTGTATGTACAGCACCGTTCATGCATCGTGCAGTCCCTTGTCGTTGGAAAGGATCGTGAAAGATCCTTTCCAACGACAAAAATTGGAAGTGTGTACGCAGCTTTAAGGTGCGTACACACTTCCAATTTTTATCGTTCCAATCGAACGACGAACGATCGATTGGGCAAAAAATCGTTCGTAAAAAAGTAACCAACGACGCCGACGAACGAGGAAAGTCGCTGGAAACGAACGACCGGACCGCCGGATCGGATTGGACGACGATCGTTGAACATCGTTCGTGTGTACGGTCGTTCGTTGATCGTCCATGTTCAGAGCATGCGTGATGAACGAACGTCCGTTCACTTTCCTGTCGTGCACATAGTTCCTCTATCGCTTAAACGATCGTATCTATTGTGTGTACAATATCTACGAACGATCGTGTCGTTACCTCTATGTGCAGGATCGGTGCTATACGATCGTTCATATATATCGTGCAGGAACGTTCGTCGTTCGTTTTCCGACGATAATAATTGGAAGTGTGTACGTAGCTTTATTCACAGTATCAGATAACAAAGAGTGTGTTTAAGAGTCATAAACAAACACATGACTCCATTTTAACTGTTATGGTTACTTATGTTATGGTAGAACTCTTTGTTTAGCGAATGAACGTTCAGTGTATGTGGTAGAGAAAATCGAAATGTGTTTCAATCAACTATTTAGGTACTAGCAATATCCTGTTTTTTTCATTGCACATTATTAGGTATTCATACTGAACACTAACTGAACTTTCACTTTGTTTGGGAATCGGCATATACAATGTTTGTAACTCCCCATTCCCCATTTTGTCGTACACACATAGATTGGTAGAAAGACATGAATAGACATAGAAGCAGTGTTCTTCCCAGCCCTGTTTAGCCGGGCACACCACCCGATACTTTTCAGTAACCACCCAAGTATTTTTGGGTGGTTACTAATTGAGTACAAGGGCTCTCACAGGCTTACAATTTCTTCCCTCCCAGCTTAAAATTGTATTCTGTTTGGTACTTACAAACTGGCAAACATTGATGGAAATACTAAAAGGCATCTACTAACTGTACAATCATTTATGGTGCTGACCAACACACTGGTTCTGATATACAAATGGTGACCATTACTAGAGTAGAATAAATGCAGGACCTGAAATGTAACACATAAACATACAAGCAATGAAAGACAGACTGACTTCCATTGATGGTTAGCCTGACATTTGGCACATATGTAACAATGTAGAGATTGACCTATGTTTAAAAGAAAAAAATTGGGTTAAGTGGTTTCAAAGACTATGGCCCTGATTTATTAAAGTTTTCCAAGGCTGGAGAGAATAAACTTTCATATGTGAAGCTGGGTGATCCAGCAAACCTAGAATGGATCTGGTCCAGGATTGAAAACATTTGCTAACAAATAGCTAATGACTTTTAGGAAATCCATTCCGGTTTTGTTGGATCACCCAGCTTCACTGATGAAAGTGTATTCTCTCCAGCCTTGGAGAGCTTTAATAAACCAGGGCCTATGTAGACGGATACTGAGAGTGTTAGAAAGATTTGTAGCACTGACAAAAAGTCACACAATGACATCTTTTTAAACATTATTTATTAAAATTCAAGGGGCTACAGAAATAAACCAAGGATGCGGAACTAAAAAGTGCAACATCATCAAAATACAACCGGAAAAACGTGCAAGTTTTGCAATTGCATAGACATAATGCAAACATGTTCAAATAACCTCAATCAATCAATTAACTAGTACACAGAAGCATACTGAACCAGGAAGGGGCAGGGACGGAGAAGGGGAGGAAAAGCCGGGGGAAGACAGGCTCCGTTAGCGGCGGGGGGATTGCCCGTGCAGGGGATGTTAACTTAGAGCTCCAGTGGGCTGATTTTACCATGAATACCAAGGTAGCTATGGTATTCATTGGATGTTGTAAATTGTGACCAATAAAACCAGGTACTAGCTACCTTCCTGCCAGGGCCTCGGATGGAGGTTGTAAGGTCTTCCATGCGGTGGATCTCATTAACCTTATGTAGCCATAAATCGAATTGCTGGTGGTTCAGGGCTCTGCCAACAGGTGGCTATACAAGAGATAGCAGCAATGATCAGGTGTCTGACTACAGAAGATTTTTACGGTTTTAATGAAATTGAGTTATGTTGTAAAAGAAAAAAGGCCGGGCCATCCGGGATATGTTGGTCTGACATTTGCTGAACTTTGGATTAAACTGTAACCCAGAAATTTCTCAGGAGGGAGCAGCTCCAGAAAATGTGTAGGAAAGAGCCTTTTTCTGTCTGACATCTCCAGCAGCAATCTCACACATTTAGATCACACAAAGACTTTAAAGATTTACTGTGACAGAGGAAAATAATATAGCGTTAGTACTGGTGGTGGTAATACTGTGCTGGAAGGGGATGTTATTATGTTGAATTTATAAGTAATAATTTTATGGTGCTGGTGGCGGGAAATTATTTTCCTGTGGGTCTAGATCAGTGGTCGCTAACCTTTCAGACCTCATGAACCACTAAATCTGCGGAATCCAAACTGCGCATGCGTAGGGAGCTGTGTGTCACTGAAAGGGGATGAAACTTCTCCCAGAGTAAGGTCATGATGCCAGGCTCACCCATTCTTCCATCACAGGCTCAGACCTGCTTGCTAAATTCCAAGGGGGACAGTAGTGCAAGGCTATGGACGCAACAAAAGTTGAGAGTTGGGACAGTGGGCAAGTTGTGTTCATTCGGGGGAAGTAGAGGATTTTACTATGGTGCTAGTGGTGGTATATTACTGTACTAGATATGATGCTGGTAAAGAATTAATAATATAGTCATGTGATAGACAAATATTTGACTGTAGTTGTAGGAAATCCTAATATGGCATTCTAACTTTGTCTGCTTTTCTTAGGCCTGATTCTGCTTGACTTTATGGATAATCTCCAACAGCATTGAAATACTGCTTGGCAGGGTTTAGCCACAAAGTCAAAAATTAAACCAAATAAAGGAGCACAGAAAAATATTTTTATGGTAATAAAGACATCAGAAGACGTCTTGTTGTATCTGCTCATAAACAACATTTTTAATTTAGTTCTGTTTGTGGTTTGATGTGTGTATATTTACACTATTTTTTATTTCTTTGTAGTAGCTGGATTACGTGGTTACTTCTAATCTAGGCTATGTTATTATGTCATGTATCACTGATGATATCATGAATTTTTAGGTATGAAGATAAGATCATTGTCCCAGACAGGCCCAATTTGCAGTACATATGCTTTACAACTCACCCAACTGTTTTGATCTGCATCCCCCTATCACTTCATACAATTGGTTGGTTAATTTTAATAATAATAACTTCTTGTGCAAAATATGCCCAAGCAGTTCATTTAAAGATGTGGTCAGTTCTCACCCAGCACTTTCTCCCCAACAATGTTACAGATATACAGTCATATATGTATGTTGTGTGTGTGCCACAGGCAGTGTAACCAAAATGTAAAACTGCGAGGAACCAAAAACATTAACAGATCAAGGTGGTATTTTCTGTTAGCCTAAAAAATATTCTAGTCATAAAAGTCTGTATTTAGATTAATATGGAAAATGATCATTATGAAGTGTTGTGTTTTAGGGCTTTTAAATAGCACATTATCTTAATGTAATGCTAGTAAGAGCATTCATGACAAAATTATGCTAAATGATACACTTCTGAGTTGTAGTCATTAATGTGTTCAGGATTTGTTTGTTTTGTACTGTAGTACAATAATGGAAGTTTACAGCTTGATTAATGATAATGTGATCTAATTACTTAGTATAATCTTTCCTGTCTTTTCAGTGAAAGACTAATTGTAATAATACTTCTTCCTTTGTTTCAGAGAGTGGATGCCTGTATATTGTTATGGACTATTGTGAAGGAGGGGATCTGTTCCAACGAATCAATACTCAAAAAGGAGTTTTGTTTTCTGAAGATCAGGTATATTAGTTATTGTTTTAAATTAATGGTTAAAAATGTAAAAAATGTTGGAACTTTATTCACATTCTCTAAAGGTGCGTACACACTTCCAATTTTTATTGTTCAAAACGAACAACGAACGATCGATTGGGCAAAAATCGTTCGTAAAAAAAGTAACCAACGACGGCGACGAATGAGGAAAGTCGTTGGAAACGAACGACCGGACCGGCGGATCGGATTGGACGACGATCGTTGAACATCGTTCGTGTGTACGGTCGTTCGTTGATCGTCCATAATCTGAGCATGCGTAATGAACGAACGTTCCTTCACTTTCCTGTCGTGCACATAGTTCCTCTATCGCTCAAACGATCGTATCTATTGTGTGTACAATATCTACGAACGATCGTCTCGTTATCTCTATGTGCAGGATCGGTGCTATACGATCGTTCGTAGATATCGTGCAGGATCGTTCGTCGTTCGTTTTCCAACGATAATAATTGGAAGTGTGTACGTAGCTTAAGAACTCAATTTTTCTTCCAGTTACCGTGATAAGATATTTCTTCTTTTTTTCTGCTCTGGTTTCTTCAAGGAGCCTTTTTTTGTTATGTTTGATTACCTTTATTTAAACAAAGGCTCCAGAGTTGCTTCCCATAGAATTCTATGGAGCTGACTAAACCCACTTGCACTTAACTAGATTGACGAATGATTAATTCCAGGAGACTGAACCATATCATGGTGGTAGTAAAGCTATGTACACATATCAGATTTTTGCCCAAGACGAGCAGGCCCGTTCTTCTCGGGTGAAAATCTGACATGTAAAGCGCTCCCTGATGGCAGATTGATAATTGACCGACCGCCTTTCACTCCTTTGCATGAGCGCACAGATGGGTACTACTCACTTTTCCCCTTTTTCCAGATTTTTTTTCTCTTTTCTCTCCTCTTTCCAAAGAACAGAATGGCACTGTGTGTACAGCACTTATTCATTTATCTATCACTGGAAACAATGACAAATATTTGAGATTAATCTCACTGTCACACAGCACACCTACTATTGAATCCACATCATCCTTGACTCTAAATGTCTACCTTCTTCCAGCACCCTTGATTTCTGAACACTCCAACAGATCACCACCCCATATACTGCACCTTTCTGCAAGCTAGTAACTACTTCTGTATGATCCACCATTGTCCCCTGTCCCCTTGTCATCTTTGAAGGTATATACAGTTAGGTCCATAAATATTTGGACAGGAACAACTTTTTTCTATTTTTGGTTCTGTACATTACCACAAATAATTTTAAATGAAACAACTCAGATGCAGTTGAACTGCAGACTTTCACCTTTAATTCAGTGGGTTGAACAAAAAGATTCCATAAAAATGTGAGGAACTAAAGCCTTTTTTTACACAATTGCCTCATTTTAGGGGCTCAAAAGTAATTGGACAATGGACTCAAAGGCTATTTTATGGGCTTGTGTGGGCAATTCCTTCCTTATGTCATTATCAATTAAGCAGATAAAAGGCCTGAAGTGGATTTGAGAGTGGGGGGTTGTATGTGGAAGATGAACGGAAGCTGTGAACAGACAACATGCAGTCAAAGTAGCTCCCCATGCAATGTACAGGTAATGTACAGAACCAAAATTAGGAAAAAGTTGTCTCTGTCCAAATATTTATGGACCTAACTGTATACAGAAAGGAGGAGAGGTTTAGTCTGGAATAACTTGGGTCTCCTCTCTAAACTCAGGCTCCATTTTAATTCCTTTTTTTATTTGTTTTATAATACTTATAGGATTTTTAAAGTTCATTTCTGCACATTGAAACAAAGGATTTATATATTGCTTGCACAGGATTGATGGACAGGCTAAAGTGTAATTTTGTTTAAATAGCCCCGACACACAGCTCTTTATCTTGGAAAATGAAATAGCATCATCACCTCTGTGCAGTGGGCAGACAAGTGATACAAATCATTGTAAAGTTTAAAGTGGAACTAATCCGAAAACCAAAAAATCACACTTACCTTAACTCCTACAAGTACCTCAATGGCGCTGGTCCTTCCCATGAGAAAAATGCCCCTTTCTGCGCATGTCCAAGATCTCAGGCATGTGCAGAAGTAGCACCCAGAGCCTCAACTTTTTTTTTTTTTTTTTAAAGAAAGGGTGTTGCACTTAAAAAAATAAATAACATTTTCCCCTTACATATAAGGGTTGTCCACCTTATGTAAAGTGAAAATGTTGTGTTTAGGTATGCTTTAAGCAGAAAATTACTAATTTTACATCCTGACAGTTCAATAGTGTTTTCCTTTCTTTTTGAAATTTCTTTCAGCTTGGTGGAATGAAGAAGTAGCTAGGTAGTCCAAAAAATAGCATTATAAAATCTGTCAGGACTGGAAATGTTGCAAGACACAACACTAAACCTTCTTAATGTGTTAATTTTGTTTTCTACATTTTTAAAGCTCCTGTTGGGTGGAGTCATAGTTGGATGCCACAGGGAATTGAGTAATAAACGGCTTTTTATGAACTATAATAAAAGCAAATCAGATTAGTCTCACTCTGATCATGACTCTACATTAAAAAGTCTTGAAAGCTAAAAATGACATTCTTACTTCTTAATCCTAGGTGGTTAGCGACCGTATCTGTGTATTTTCTTTAAATTGGAGGCTTCAGTTATAAAAATTTTAAAAACTAAAGGATGTGTGTTATCAAAAAGGAAATCTGATTATTCCCTGGAGGATGATAATCAAAATTTTCTGCTAGTGATGTCTTTACAATCCAATATGAAAATGTTATGGTTTGTAGTGTAATGATAATAGCAGTGATAACATTCTTTGGTTTTTTTCCCATAGATCCTAGACTGGTTTGTTCAGCTGTGTTTGGCTCTGAAACATGTTCATGATAGAAAAATTCTTCACAGAGACATTAAGTCACAGGTAACCAGGAGAATGTAATAAAAATGATATCAGGATTGTGATAAGTGTAAGTTTTACTGACATCTGTTACTTGTGTTTCCATTTTAGAATATATTTTTGACAAAAGATGGGACAATACAATTAGGAGATTTTGGAATCGCCAGAGTATTGAATAGGTATAAATGTTGAAGATTTTTAATACTTTGGTAAGAACTGTTCACACTTCAGTTTTTTTTTACTATAGATTTTTTTTATTATACAGCACAGTAGAGCTGGCTCGAACTTGTATAGGAACTCCTTACTATCTGTCCCCTGAGATATGCGAGAACCGTCCCTACAACAACAAAAGGTTTGTGTACTTTTTAGTTTTGTATTTCTTAAGTTTATTAACTGAGAATTTTTGACACCTCCCCCCCCCCCCCATTCAGGTATCTGGTCATTTTATATGCCCAGTGGAAGGACATGGAAGTGCAGAAGGGAGTCTTGGGAGCAATAGGTGATTTTAGAAGAGATTAGTCTCACAGGGGGACACACAATGGAATGGAATGATTTTCTTTGGGTTTTAGTCCAGCATTCTGTCATTACTTTTCATTCTGTTTATAAAATAGGACTAAATTGGAGTCCCCCCCCCCCCCCACCTTCAAAGTCCCAATTTTCTTTTTTATGTTTATCTGAATAAAAAAATATATAGTTAGAGGTAAAAAACATGTACTTTTTCTATATCTTTAGATGAATTTGCATCTCTATTGTGTCAATTTGTTTTGTATACAATTTTCTACATGAATAGGGTTATCTTGAATGGTATATCTATATATATGGTATATATTTTTACTTCCTGCCGTTCCTATGCCACTCATATTCATTTGTGGTTTTCTCACGCAGTGACATTTGGGCTTTGGGCTGTGTCCTTTATGAAATGTGTACTCTCAAACATGCAGTAAGTAGATTTACCTTAATCTTGTCCCCGTCTGCTCTGTTTTGAAACAATATCAAATACTGTTGTAATTCTTTTTTCCATTTAAAATTCTAGTTCAGGGGTGGTCAACTATAGTTCTTGAAAGCATGAATCTTTACCAATTTGTAGTAATTTGTAGGCAGTAGTAAATTTAGTAAGGTATGGTTAGGAAACAGTCACAAAAGCACAACAATCACACCAAACAGCTACAAAAGACTGTTCGGGCATCTAAGCGCAAGTGGAGAAAATCTGGCCCCAGCGCTGACTTCATGGACTACAAAGCCAAGCTTCAAAGCTTTAACACTGAGCTCACGGTCACCAAGCAAAATTGTTTCTCTGCTGTCATTTCCTCTCAAGCTTCCAACCCACGCAACCTCTTCCCAACAATTGACTCCCTCCTAAACCCCACACCTGCTCCCCCCACAACAACCCTCTCTGCCACCTACTTTAAAAGACATTGACAAGACATTGCCACCTACTTTAGAGATAAAATTGACAAAATCAGACATGATGTTTCTGCTCACCGAGCCACTCCAACCATACCCACCCCATCCACCTGCAAATCATCACTGGCCGCCCTCAGCCCTGGCTCCTGCCCTAACCAAACTATTCAACCTCTCCCTTTCTACTGGTAAATACCCCTCCACTTTCAAACATGTCATAATTCTCCCTATCCTGAAGAAACCCTCACTAGACCCCTCCCTACCCTGTAAGTACCATCCTATCTCCCTTCTATATGTCTCCAAACTTCTTGAACGCCTTGTCTACAAAAGACTCACCGATTACCTGAGCACCAACTCTCTCCTTGACCAGTCTCCAGTCTGGTTTTAGAGCTGCCCATTCCACTGAAACAGCCCTTACTAAAGTGGCCAATGACCTCATCAGAGCTAAGTCTCAAGGCAACCTTTCCCTCCTGCTTCTCCTTGATCTTTCCTCTGGTTTTGACACTATTGATCACCCCCTTCTAATACAACTCATGTGCTCCATTGGTATCAGTGACACTGCTCTCTCTTGGTTTGCTTCCTATCTGTCTGTCCGCTCCTTTCAAGTTTCTTTCAATGGTAACTCCTCTACTCCCACTCTTCTACCTGTTGGTGTTCCTCTTTTCTCTGTACACCTCCTCTCTCGGTAGTCTTATATCCTCCTTTGGCTTACATTACTATCTGTATGCTGATGACACTCAAATCTATCTGTCTACCCCTGGTCTCCTTAAGTCCTGGATAAGGTCTCATGCTGCCTGTCGGCCATCTCATCATGGATGTCT
>NC_092860.1:112508700-112568223 GCF_032062135.1 Pyxicephalus adspersus | reverse complement strand
CTCCCTGGTATTCCACTAACCCGACTCTCTCCTCTACAATCTATTATGAATGCTGCAGCCAGACTCATCCATTCTTCCCTCCGCTCCTCTTCCGCTGCATCTCTTTGTAGTTCTCTCCATTGGCTTACATTTCACCTTAGAATCAAATACAAGCTCCTGTGCTTTGCCTTCAAATCCCTACACAGTTATTGTCCCACCACTTGGTAAAAAAAATACTCCCCCTGCCGCTCTCTCCGCTCCTCCGATGACCTACTAATGACTTCCTCACGCATAAGTTCATCACACGCACCGCTACAAGACTATATAAATCCGGTTTATTAATATTATTATTATTATTATTATTAATAATAATAATAATAATAATAATACAATCACTCTCCCTAATCATTTCTTGTATGTGTATGTTGAAGACTAATATTAGACACCCCTGGTCTAGTAGTTTTTCATGGATTTTTTTTTCATATAAAGAAGGGAAGTATGGAGTGTTGCATTCAAGCTGAGTAACCTTTACTTTTATACCTGTTATTAACACCTTGACGTAAACACATTATAATTCCCAGGTTGACAATAGATTTGACACCTATACTGCAACTTTCTATGTGTAGATGTAGACTAAAACCTGAATATATCTCTTTATCTACATCTCCAAATGGATAATTAAAATGTCTTAAATAATAAAACAGCTAAATTACATTTTAAAGTGTAATAAATATTCTATTTTTACAGTTGAAGGACATTGTTCCTCACCCACTTGGCCGTAGCTTACCTGTGGAATTTTACTTACCCTTCCTCTCCAGTCCAGCATTTTGTTCTCCTTTTACCTGGTCCCAGCTGTTTTTTTTCCGGAAAGTCATAACCAAGGGAAGACCATAGGGAAACTTAACTCTAGGACCTGCCTATATTGACCCCTTTTAGGTCATGGAAAAGAAAAAAAAACTGTAATAAGGCAGTAAGTGTGTGGCTAATCTTTATTTTGCAGACTGAGCAAACCTTTTAGGTTTTACAGTGTTTTGACACCCTGAATCCTCACATAAAATAGAAATAGAAACTTTTCAAAGTTAAATGCTTATGTATTGACTATTGACTGTAAAGTATATCAATAAATGCTCCATACAAACTGAACAGTAGTTTAAATCCTAAATAAAATGTGTTTCATTTCAGTTTGAAGCTGGCAATATGAAGAACCTGGTTCTGAAGATTATTCGGGGCTCATATCCTCCGGTGTCCGTGCATTACTCTTATGACCTCCGCAATTTACTTTCATTGCTTTTTAAAAGAAGTCCCAGGGATCGTCCATCTGTCAACTCCATATTGGAGAAGCCTTTTATATTTAAACGTATTGAAAAGTTTCTGCCTCCACAGGTAAATCTGAATGTAGTGACTGGATTTATGGTCATTTTAAAGCTGAACTTCAGGTAAATATGAAACCATTAATCTGTTGCTTCTCCTAGCAATGTCTACTTTTGCTGGGAGGGAGAAGACCTGCTCACATTACATGCAAGAATGTTAACTTATATTCCACAATTTAACATAAAAACATGACTAATCTTTCTGTCAGATTCTTTTTTTGTGTGCCGAGTTGTATAGTTTATGTATTATCAATTTTATGACCTTTTCATGAATAATTCAAAATTATGTTTTTTTACTTATCAGCTTATTATTGAGGAATTTGGCATGGCAGCAGTTCTGAACCAGCCTAAACCTGCAGGCCATGCAGTAGCTGGTAAGTACTTAGTATTGAATGTTTTCAGTTTATCATGTGCAACGGGAAATCTATACTAAAGACCATGAATCGGCACAGACATTATAGTAGTACAAGTTAGAAATGACTTTAAATCCCATCTGGAGTTTCCCCAAAATATGTTCAATTCAGGGTACTAAGACTTTTCAATGAATTCTAAATATAATTTGCAAGCCGCCAAAAAATGATAAACGTTATGGCCTGGTTTTCCAGCTAGCTACTCATTTCCACGGGAAGCAACGGGACCAATTTTAAGTATCCATTTGTATGCCACTTCTAGGTATTAACTGACAAGTACCTGAGCATTAAGTATGTTCTGGCACCCTTTGCATTACTCATTTTCGTTTACTGTTGTTTTCTGAATTTTTACGGAATTTTCCAGAATCTGGCAATCCCAGGACACCCAGCTACCTTTAACATTATTTGCCAGATGTGCCACCTGTCCACTATGGAACATTTAGTGCTTGTGTCAATAGGCTTTTGTTTGCATCTGATGAGGTTTCATGAATACAGGTCTATAATAATCCAAAACCCTTTTGAAATAAGTCAAATATAGGTCAGAAGGAGGTCAAATGCACCTGTCAGTGAATTATCAGATATATAACTGATGCCATTGACACAAGCCCTAATTTATACTAATTTGTGCCATTGAAGTGAACCTAATGTGGCTAGTTTTCTGTATAATCTATACATCTCCAACAGTTTTACATTGATTGTATCATCTCCTTTAGACTCAGCAAACACTATGTACTACAAAGGCTTGCCAGGTTGAATTCAAACTGATTTGATAGAGAGGAAGATTTTCCCACCAGTAGCCATGGACAATGCTAGTTTTTGGGGTGAGGTATTAATATCAGTAAGCTAAGACATTGTTCATATCCTGGATTATTTATTAGCATTGGACAAATGTCTATGGTTAGCACTGGTTGGAGAGATAGCTAGACTAACCATAGATGTACATACCTAGCTACCAAAACTGAAGCCAAGTCAATAAATCGGGCTGCTTATATTCCCTTGGTATGCAGTAAAGTGTAAAAAAAGGCATAATAGGTTAAGGAAATGCTTGGGGCTTGTTCCTACTGTGTGTGAGATTGTTTTATGTGCAGACACTTCATTACTGCATAACTGAAGATTATGATATGAGTCTTTAAACAAAAAACAGTGTTTTTGCTCTATAAGTTAAGAGTCCGATCTACTGAAATATCTGATATGTATACATTTATGTTTTGTGGCCAACTAGCCAAAAGACAAGCTCCAGCACAAGCCATGCCCTCTGCCTCCCCTCCTGCTCAGAAAATCACCAAACCGGCTGCTAAATACGGAGTGCCTTTAACCATTAAGAAGTCTGCAGAATCTGCAAAGAAATATTGTGACAGGAAACCACAGGTCAAACATAGACAGGTGAGAATGATTGCTTCAAAATCCAGAACAATCTTGTAATTTTTGCTAATAAATACATGGGCATAGTAAATTGCAGGAGGGAATCTGACATTTTGCAGTCATTATTTATTTTTTGGTAAACTTAGGAAAACTAAATACTTTTCCAGTTATTTTGCCATCAGAGACCCAATTGCTGTAACAACAAGAATAGAGGTAAGCCATTAAAGAGTGCAGGAAGGTGTAGACTGTATGATAAACTGATAGAAGTTTTAACACTTTCCCTATTTTACTGTACAAAACGTGTTCCTATCACTTTGTTTATTGACCGGCCATAAAAGGAAATCTTTCCTATGTGGAAACAGACCACAAATAAAACAAAATCTGAGGTTTAAAGGCTGGAGTAAGCTCCCATTCTGTTATTTTGACTTCAATCAGGCTCATTGAGACGTTTATTGGGGTATCTCAAAAATAATTTGTTTGTAGTTTCTTTAGTAAACGGAGTCTTCTCTAAATTATTGAGCTTCCTCTGGAAAAACATCACCTTAAATCTGACATTTCTCCACAGGATAAGCCACTACTTTTAGATACATGAAGCCTGATATTGTTTATAACCTTGATTCCATAGGACATACAGTCATGTAAAAAAGAAAGTACACTCTCTTTAAATTCTAAGGTTTTACATATCAAGCCAGATTAAAAAAAAAAAACTGGGTTTTAAAATGAGGTATTTACAACCTAGGATGAACAACACATGACATATTACACAGAGTCATTATTTACCAAAATGCAGAAGCAGCGTAAAAAAATGAAGTACACCCTTACCACTTTAATATGACATAGGGTAAGTATCAGCTAGGTGCTTATATGCACTTGAATAACCTCCCTAGCGGTATTCCACAGTGGATTTTACCTGCAAAAAGTGGTAATCCTGAGTCACGCTCGCTTAAAAACAATAAAAACTGCGGAGACGTTCTCCAGGGTTATTATATATATATATATATATGTTTAATACATACTTCTGTACAGTTATATTACAGGTTTTTTTTTAACAGATTTTTGTGTTTTTTTATTTAAAGTTTATTATTAAATTTATTAAATATGGACATATTTTGGTGAGTTACGCTTAAGAATTATTAGTCTACAATGTAAAATAAATTTCAATGCAAAACAATGTATTGCTTTTTGCATGAAAATACGGACAGAATTAGAATGCTAGGAGGTTTAACTAATCATCAGCAAATGTTACCACCTCTTCAAAAGCAGGCGTTTTTGCAGTTTGCTGGTCTGGAGAGTTTGGGTGTATGGTTGGGGAAAACGTCAGCAATGATCTTAAAGAAGCAATTTTTGCTTCCCATCAATCTGGGAAGGGTTATAAGGTTATTTCCAGATAATTTCAAATCATTCTACAGTGAGAAAGATTATTCGGCGGAAGACATTCCAGACATTTGTCAATCTTGCCATGATTGGATGTCTCAGCAAATTCACCCCAAGTCAGATTGTGAAAAACTCAAACTGTAAAAAACCAAGGGTTACATTTCAGACTCCACAGGTTTGTCACAGTACATTTAGAAAAACAAAGAACAAGGATGGCCTTGGAATATTGCCAAGAGAAAGTCTCTTCTCTCTAAAAAGAATATGGCAGCACAGCTTAGGCTTGCAAAGCTGCATCTGAACAAACCAGAACATTTCTGGAACAATGTCCTTTTGGACAGAAGAGATCAAAGTTGGATTGTTTGTTGAAAACCAAGCACGGTTTGTTAGCACAAATGCCTCATATTAATTATCAAACACAGTGGTGGAGGGGTAACTGTTTGGGTTTTTTTGCAGGCAGAGGACTTGGTCACCTTGCAGTCATTGAGTTGACCATGCACTCCTCTGTGTACTATGTGCTAAAGTCATGGAAGGCTATCTGTGCAACAGCTAAAGCTTGCCCAAAAATGTGTCCTACACCAGGACAATAATCCCGATCACACCAGCAAAAACAGAATAGCTTACAAAGTAAAGAAGCTGTTGCAATGGCCCAGTGAAAAGTCCAAACCTCAGCCCAATCAAAATACTATGGCAGGTGAGCTGTGCATAAATACATGCTCACAAACCTCAGTAAACTGAAGAATTGTTGTGGGCCAAAATTCTTTCACAACGATGGGAGTGATAAAGACATAGAGAAAAGATTACTTCAAGTTATTGCTTCTAAAGGTGGTTGTTATATTGAAGTCTGGGGTGTACTTAGGTTTTTCACTCATGGCTTCTCCATTTGTTTTACATTTAAATATTTTGAACCTGCTGAGGACTAGATTATTTTCATGTCCTTAATGATAAAATCTTATAAATTTATGGGGGTGCACATTCTTTTTGTCAGAACTATATAAGATTGCTGCAATAGCACACATCTCCATTAATGTAACAAAAAAGCTATCGTTCTAATTTGCAGTTTTACTTCTTGTCCAGGCCCCTGCAGTGCCCATGAAGAAAGTGAACCCTGTAGAAGAAAGGAGGAAAATGTTAGAGGTATCAAACTGCTCCTCCTGCTTTCTTTAATTCGACTGACTTTCAGTTCTACAGCTGGAGGGCTGAGCAGTGCTGCTTGTGATGCCAGCTATTCCAATGCTGGCAGATAAATGACCTGAACCAAACACCTCCAAACCTTTCCTCCTTGTTTCTTCCCACTCTTGTCCTCTAACCACATTTTCCTTTCCCATCTTGACTCCACTAATTCCTCTTAACCATAAAGGTTCTTTAAAGGAGTTAGTGAGTGATAAGAGAGCTTGTTTGTATTTCAGGATGTGGCCAAGAAAAAAAGAGTAGAAGCTAGACACCTAGAGAGGGAGAAGAAGCAGAGAGAACAGGTGGGTAATCTATTCTGTGATATTGCTGATTTCATACAAAAATATTTCCTATTGTATAAATTTTTCTTGCACATATAGCAATGGTGTGTAATAGGCCAGTAACTAACCATTCCCTTCTAAGAATTTATATTTTATACTTAATTCATGATCTGTTGTCGCTCTTGTAGTATTACTCTGTATTATTATTATTACACAGTATATATAGCGCCATCATATTACGCAGCGCTGTACATATTACGCAGCGCTGTACAAAGTCCATAGTCGTGTCACTAACTGTCCCTCAAAGGAGCTCACAATCTAATGTCCCTACTATAGTCATATGTCATTAATGTAGTCTAAGGTCAATTTACGGGGAAGCCAATTAACCTAACTGCATGTTTTTGGGATGTGGGAGGAAACTGGAGAACCCGGAGGAAACCCACAGAGACACAGGGAGAACCTGCAAACTCCATGCAGACAGTGTCCTGGCTGGGATTCGAACCTAGGACCTAGTGCTGCAAAGGCCGGAGTGCTAACCCCTGAGCCATCGTGCTGCCCTAATAATAATGCTCTGTATTGTTTTTAATTGTTTCAGTGTTCATATTGCACATTCTGTCACTGGAGCTTTGCACCTTCATGGGCATACTCTGCTCAAAAAGAATTTACTGAAAAATCTTTATTATTCTGTTAATGTAAAAAGTACATGGAGGCTGCCATTCTAAGTCATGGACCTAGAAGTATGCAGGTGATGAAAGAAAAGTCAGATTACCTTGATTGCATACTTGTTTCAGGTTAAAAACGACAACTTGACAACAGGTTGAAAATATGACAACTAACAACTTCCAAATTTTATTTTTGTGGTAGATCTATTTTGAGAAATCCAAAAACAAGAGTTAATGAAGCTGAAATAAATACCTAGTATAGGAGTTGTTTTTCAACATTGAAAGAATAAAAAGTTTCCATGGCTACAGGCAGGATTCCTCTTTCAATGTATTATGGCTTAGAATGTAAAAGCTGAAACCAGTTTATCAATATAGGAAATATCTCCATTTTTCTGTTCTCCTATATTAGTCCCATTGATAATTCCAAGTGTTAATGTCTCTCTTCTGATCCCTTGGTAGATAAATTTATTGAAAGCAGAGCAGATGAGACGAATGGAGAAGGAAAGGGTAAGCTTAAAGATCTTCCTGTTAGCTTAAAATGTTTCTTTGTGCTTCTCTTAGACATATGTGTTGTCTGATAAAAATTTCCAAATTACAAAACTAATGTTGATATACTCTTGCTATTTTCTTTTTATACCTCTGCATCAGTTACAATGTACATTTTTAGCTGTAGTATTCCTGAGTACAACACAGCTTTGTCATTGCTGAACTAATGCCCCATAACAATAATTTATAAGGATTTATCTCTTTTGCCAAAATTGCTTCTTGCAGTTTTGGCAAAAGAGATCCTGCATGACGGTCAATACATAAATCCTTATAAATTATTGTTATGGGGCATTAGTTCAGCAGTGTGCATACTTTTCCATGTATGCACACTGTGTGGGTACATTAGTAGGTAAGTGTGCCGTAATGTGCAAGTATTCTGTGTTTACTTGCACATTATGGCAAGAGCTAGGCTACACCATGCAGTTTTTAATTCTTCTTTATTAGCTTACAGTATATACTGCAGACATTTTATTTGCCCACAAGGTGGCAGCAGTGTAACATGTTTCAATTGAAATTGCTATGATAGAAGCCTTTATTTATTATATTGTGGGTTTTTCACTTTGTACATGGATCCATTCATGTTCTTGCACCCAAAGGAGTTTTCAGTATAATATAATTATTGCACTTGCACACATAGGGCCAGTTTAAGAGGAGGTTGGTAACTCAATATGTCCCATTGCAACCATGGGAATAGCATACAAACTACACAGATATTTAGGCAGAGTTGAAACTAGTTTCCAGGTCTGTAGGAGAAGAATTCTGACCACCTTATATTCTCTCCTTTAAAATGTTTGTGTTTAATAAAATACCTAAAACATATCTTAACCCAATTCTATTTTATTGCAGCGTAGGAAGCCCTGTGATGCATTTATAATCATCTTCTATTTTTTTCACCTGGTGATTCTGCTAGTAACATTTCCTTTTCTGGCCTAACAACCCTTAGTCACTGTACTATATTTATGGAGATGAAGCATTGTCATCATAGAACCGGATTGCTCCCTCTCTTTTTTTCTCTATAACCTAGTTGAGAGGGCTTCTGTTGTGTTCAGAGATAACGGGACTAGTTATAAGCAGGTGACAGCAAAATCTCCATTTTTCATTTCAGTATTTTTTAAATGTGTGCTTAGTCTTTCCTTTATGTGCGCTTAATATTTTCTGTCTTGCTAAAGTATTTACTTTTATGCTTTTAGCTGGAGCGAATAAATCGTGCAAGAGAGCAGGGCTGGAAAAATGTGATTGGCTCAGGAGGAAGTGGAGAAATTAAGGTGAATAAATTAGCTTATTATATCACTTTGTAGTTTGGACAACATTTTTTTGTGTTTGTAAATTACAGTTTCTTGTATAGGTTTTATATTGTCTTTTTTATTTTATTTTTTTACAGGCACCATATTTTTTTGGGGGAGGCGGAGGGGCAGCACCACCGCAAGCAGCAGGTCGATCTCCTTATGAGCATTATCATTTCATAATTGATCAAATGCAAAAGCAAAAAGAAAACATTAAAGGAGCAGAAGTCAGAGAGGCCAAACACCGTGCAGAAGCACAGAACCCTAATGCTGCACAAAGGTTTGTGATTTAGCTGTTTAGTTCTGGCCAGAAAACCAGCGATTAGCTGCTCCAATCAACATAGAGATTGATGAAACTGACTGATGTCAGACTATCATCAATAATTATATTCAGTCAATAGAACATCAAAAAGCCATGGTATTATCTTACTCTTTCATCTCTAGAGCTGCTGCACAACCAGAAGCTCCTAATGGTCCCTCAGCTCATTATCCATTACCTGATGGGGACGCAGTAAGGAGAGAATTGAAGAGGCTGGAGGAAGTCTCCCGACAAGCGTTTGCAGACCGGTCAGTCATAGTAACACTGAGATCTTGTGTTTCTCTATTTTACCCAATAAAAATAGATGTGTGAAGTGTGCACCTTCATCTATCCATGAAGAGCTGTGAAAGACTATTTTATGAGAGCTCAGTATTTCAATAAGTCACATTGGAAAACTAAAAAGCATAGCCATTCTTTGTCTTCTGTTTGTCACAGAAATGCAAAGCTGATTTTAGACCAAACTAAAATCCAGTTTTTAGTTTAGACTGTCTACATAAATAAGTCTGCTCTGTCTTGTTTTCAAGTTACTAACTTTTGACCAAGTCAGTAGTTTCTTGGCTACAATATGTGAGGATGCCATTAGATACATAGACTTTAGCCAGGGCTTGGATATGATATGGAATGACATGCAAGCCCTGCTTCATCTTCTTGTGTTCCAACTCAGGTCAGCTAAAAAAAGCAACATTTGCTTACTTTTTAAACTGATAATCAACTTTTTGAGTTGTAAAAACTAAGCTTTTTGTCCACCTAATAATAAAGCAATGGTATGATTTAGATGGATTTTAAATATAGCACTTGTAGTCTGCCCCATAGTACGCTCAAGTTACTTTTCCACCACCTCTGCTTAGTCATTTTACTGTTGTGTTTTAAACAGTTAGCAGTTTGATTGTGTGCTACTCAGGATACATACAATGTCAAATACTAAAGTTTAATAAAGTGGCATATTTATAAATCTGTAAATGTCACTTTTACCAAATGTTTATGTAAATCATTCACTGTATATTGAAACACACTTTGATATATATATATATATATATATTATATAGAGAGAGAGAGAGCGAGAGAGAGAGAGAGAGAGAGACCGCCCGCATACAGTGTATGACATTTTACCTTCCGCAAGAAACTTTTGTATCAGTATCGCCATTTTAAGTTCAAAATATCATAACTCGAACCATGGTAACCACGGGGAGCATCTGTGTATATAATATATATATATATATACACACACATTATATTCATGATGAATCTTTAAACCTTTATATCTATTTTTAGCTTTATTTTTGACCTACACAATGTTGTGTTTTTACACACATCCTTGAAGTCGAACTTTTTTTTTCCAATTGATTATAATGGAGCAGTTTTTAGAGAATAAGTATATTGCTTGTATTTTGTTGATAAATTGTTGTAATGCTAGTTGAGCACATACTATAGTAAATGTAGATTGCAAAAATAATCATTGTTTTCTCAGATTTCTTTAAAAATACTTCAGTGTATGAGAACTGACTATTTTTTTGTTTTTGGTTTTCTTCAGAAATCGAGGACACATGGCTGCTGAAAGAGCAAGGCAGGTTGAGGAATTCTGGCAGAGGAAGCAGGAAGCCATGCAGAACAAGGCACGAGCCGAGGGACATATGGTATGGAATATGGTTTGCACATTATGGTTGGGGTACGTTCTTTATTTAGATATATGGGGTATCCCTTGGATGTTTTAAATGAATGGATCCCCGTTAAAAAAAAAAAAAAACAATGATTAGATTGAAATCATTGGTTTTGAGTAATCACAAACAACACTGCTGCAATATTGGGCCTGATTTATTAAAGCTCTCCAAGACTGGAGAGAATATGCTTTCTTTTGTAAAGCTGGGTGATCCAGCAAACCTGGAATGAATCAATTCCAGTATTTTATTTCAGGTTTGCATAATCACCCAGCTTCACTGATGAAAGTGTATCCTCTCTGGCCTTGGAGTGCTTTAATAAATCAGGCCCATTGTGTAAAGAACAACTTTTCTTGTTGTCCTTTACTTCTTCCTTTCTTCTACTTTCCTGTAAACCACATGATAAAATACTTTCCTTTGCTTGTAGAGGTGATGCTCATTGTGCAGCCCTTCTTGGTGTTGCACATCCTTTGCTTGGAAAATGACTTTGTTATGTCCATTACATTTAGTACATACTTGTGGTAGCCACATCTAAATAAATAAGAAATATAAGGTTGGACAGATAACTACCAGACCTATTAGATTTTGTAGTATGTACTCAGATTTTGTTTGAAATGCCTCCACTTAACACAGGTTAAAAAGCAACATTAGAATATCAGCTCATCAGCTGATATTGCACAGCTACTCCTTTGTAAACTAACCACTTTGTTCCTCCTTAAATAGTATTTAGCCTAAGTTCTTTTATGGCATCTGTATATAATGAGATGAGAGTAACTAATATAGTGTCATACTTGTCTTAAAATATTTTTTACAGTACTTGTGCTTATATAAAAGCAAGTTTACCTGTATCCAGATTTCAAACTAGTTCAAAGGCTGTGCTGTTTAGAAGTATAGCATAAACTCTGATTTCCTGCATGAGCAATCAGGCTGCCCAAGATAAACCATCATAAATGCTTCCTTTCAGTAAAATATCTGGCTCCACGTAATAAAATTTTATTATACCCTGCATGAGTGAGACTAGTCAGCACTTAGCTTGTACCTTCCTGATCTACTTAAGGCAAACCAGTGGAAGATAAAAACATCTGCACCCTCTAGAGAGAGTACACTGATGTGTTTCCTTTTGAGAACAGAAATAAATGCATACAGTCATAGATCACAGCATATATTACAAAGGATCATTTAGAATGTTAATTTCTCTTTCAGCCTAGGCCTCCAGCAATAAAAACAGCAAAGCAATTCCTACTGCTTTTTGCTCCAGAATTTTCTACTTTCTATATTAAAGTGCATAAAATCTTCTGGAAAGCCTTGGTTTTGTGGAGCTGTGTGTGTAACGTTTCTCACATGTATTGTGTGAGCATGGCCCATGTGCCTGTCTGAGCTGTGTGCTGTTGATCAGTCTCATCCATTTTCTCTGTATTTTAGATTTTTAAGCCCAATAAACACCTATAAATGGGTTTTTTCAACAAACATTCACTGGTGGTTTAGTATTCGCTGTCATTAATACACATGCACCTGTACGATTCACCTGCAGCAAATATTGAATGTCCCATTCACTGATTTATGAATATGCTCCTTCAACTACAATTTTTTGGAACATTTGTGTTTATTCTTTAATGGTAAACATTTTAAAGTAATTTGTATACATATTTGCAGTATTTATATACACTTTTGTTTGTATTAAACTTTTATTACAGCATGCACCCATGATTCTGGTGTCACACAGCATTATGGATATTTTAAAGAGCATACACAACAGAAGCTGTATACTTTTACACCTAAAATATGATGGCTGCTGACAATGTCCAAGGCAAATGTAAAAACTGATAGGGTAATTCATGTATACAGTCATGTATAAAGTCAGCCTCTCAATTGGAAGGCTTAGATAGTTTACAAACATATTTTTTTAAAAAAAATATCATTTATCTGTTGACTAAAATATTCTTTTAAAAGTGCTTTGCACCTACCAGTACTGAAAATTCCCCTGCTGACTACACTGCATAACTATTTTTCCCGAACAGACATTTTCCATCAATCTGGCTATATTTTCTTTTCTTTTCTAAAAGTATGGAAGTCATAAATAATGATATAACCCCTACACTACATTGTCACTCATTCATTAACCTTACAATTTTCATGCAGTCAGTGTTCATTTTTTTTTTATTAATAAAAAAAAAAAAAAAAAAAAATCTTAGATGGGCTCAGCTCCAAACAAACTATAAAATATGCTTTAAAATGAATGTAATTTTATAGGTGTTGACCTACATATTGTATATCTTGAGGAAAAGTTCAAGAGTTTAACATAAATATGTAAAGCTGCTGAATACACTACCCTGCCTCCCGTCTCAAGTTCATTACTTACCTCCTATGACAGTTGTGGCCCCATTTTCCATTTACAATTCCACCTGTAAAAATCTAATTGTGAGCAAACAGGCTCTTTATTGCAGAAGGGATGTCTCCTCTGTAATAAAACATATTTACCAACCTTTTCACAATCTTGTGTAGAATGTACACTGAACTATGTATGTGCAACTCGGTGTATAGTCTTGGCATACCTGGATGCCAGGAACAAATCACCTCCCATGCACATACACAGAAATTGTGTCTTTCTGGCCTGGTCAGATCTGGAATCCAGAAAACTGCATTAGGATTTTTCCACTGATGAAGGAGCAGGGGTAGACAAGTTTATCTCTGCTTTAGGATTGGGGAACCTAAAGAAACTTCAGAGACACATCCACATAAGAGGGTGGAAAGAAAAATTGGTAGTCACATAAGAGTGGGAGAGAGGTTGCAGATACACAGCCACACAGAGGAGGATGAGATCGGGCAGAGACATTAGAGGGGAGAAAGTATGAGAGGCTGCAGACACCAAAGAGGGAAGAGGATGGGATGCTGCAGATACACAGGAGAGGGAAGAGGATAAGAGGCTGCAAGGACACAGAGAAGCAGAATCGGCACAACTACACAAGAGAGGGAAGGGGACGAGAGACCCCAGTAGAAGAAATAGGGTAGAAGAATAGGTAAGATGCTGCAAAAACACAACCACAAAAGACAGAGGTGATTAACCTTTGCACATGCCTATAGATACGTATGTATTCCATGTGATGGGTGCAGTCTTTCAGGAATTTGGGCAGATATTGATTAATGAAACTGAATCTGTACTGTGTGCTGACCTTTAGCACCAATTAATGTAGCTAAAACCTAAAATAGCTAAAATACAGCATGACTAAAACTGGGAACTGGATTTTGGCTGATGTTGATTACGAGGGGACTTGGCTAAGCATAAGAACTGAACTGTTAGATTGTCTCACTATCATTAGTGAATAGTATAATAAAGGTCCACCCCTGGTGACCAAATGGATAGCATTTCCCCAGAATGATCCTCTACTTTTTCCTAAAGTTGAACTCCAGACAAAAATCTCAAGAAAAAATGAATAGCCTATTAAGATATAATAACAAGACCATAATAACAAACAGACAATAATTAATACATTTCTATAATAATAACTATAATAATAACTTTTGTGCTGTTTTTGCTTTTGCTCTCTATGATTAAACTTTATATAAATAGGACACTAGATTAGCCAAAGGGCACTAATTTTCATGGTCCTGAATGTTTTTGCTACATTTTGTTGATTGTACTTTGTCATTTCTTTTTAGATTTATTCAGTCAGTGTTTCTCAGTGTTATTCACAACATTTAGTAAAGCTTCCAATACAGTTTTATTCAGCCTGCCATTTCATCCCACCTTTAAGGCCTTGTAGTGCCCTTATGATTATTATTTTGTTATTGTGTTCTCTATCTCATTTCTTCATATGTATGTGGCGATCCAGTGTTGTATACTGTGAAGTTTTCATTCCAGACAGTTTTTTTTTATCAAAGCCGGACTTTAGTTTTAAAATACAGTGTTCAGCTTCTCAATGTCTTATGACTTATTGAAGGGTATTAAACTATTAGGTTTCAGACCGTTATATAATTGAGACCTGCTAAACAACTTTGTGAAGCGATCTCAAAGTGACCTGTGCTTGGTCATGTGCCTTGACACAAAAAGAAGATCATTGCTTTAAAGGTTAGGAGCAGGGAGATGATGGTTTAAATATTCTGTATTACTCAGCCTAGATAATTTACATGAATATATTAGTACAATTGAATCAATGTAATTTAGTCTCAAAGGAATGTGTTCTTGGTAAATCAGAATAACAGTATGTACAAGTTTCCCCTGATTTGGTAGAAAACATGCATGTTACTGAGGGTGTTCTTTAAGTTGGCAGGCTAAGGTCCGCCTGGCTTTTGTTTTGTCCAGACTCCAAATGACATTTTAAGCTTTCTGTAGGGTTCAGTGATCCCCTCCTTTTTCAATGCCTGCTCAGTTGTATTTTCTACATGAAATTTATCAGTAGCAATAAAACATAGCTGCACACTACATGTCTATTTACATAGGTTTTATCAGGGATTTTGGACAATATAACCCCTATTGTACACATATGTAGACTGAGCAACCTATTATGTAAAAATTGTCACTATAAAACATCTTGGGGCAAGAAACATAGCTGGGTTGCTTGGAAAGATTACATTTAAAAAAAAAAAAACCTTTTTAATGTAGTCCCCACCATTCTTACACTTCATACATTACATGGTGAACAGGATGCACTGTACAGCCTGGCAGCTGTCTATGGAGGCAGGTCAAACTCTTCAGGAGGAGGGAAGGCCCGACACAGAGAAGAACAGGTAGGCTTAACGCATGCCTAAGCCTTTTTTAAACATTCTGCACTATGTTCCATGATCAATTATATCTTTTCTTTGCATGTTCCCTGTGTATTATACCTAACACATGGAGGAAACCTATAACCCATTCTTGCTTGGGTTTCTGCCTGGACCTGAACATGAAACACACACAGACACAACTAACTGTACACATATGGGTGATGTTTTTATTGTGTGTAACCCCTATCTGTCCAATTCATTCACTTGTGTCTGACATGTTTAATTTTTGCTTTTGAATGAGACGTGCATCTTTATCTGGTGTTATTCACCTCATATTATTTCTGCTACATGATGATGTTAATCCATAACAGTTTGCTGTCCTGCTTGAATGTTGCTATGCGTGTGTTTGCCATGTAAATTGCATTCTATACTCTGCTATTGCAGCTAATTTACCCAGAATCCGCCCATTCATTGAGATGCACTTTACAGTCTTCAGTTCCAGAACATTAGCAGTTGCATTAGCACAGTACTCCATGCAGTATGACAGGTGTTCAGCTCAAGGCCTCCTAATAAAAGGAGATATTCAAGATTTACAGTCTTCTAACAAAAGCAATGATGTACAATAACATTAGCATCCAGTCAAATTTTACCTTTTATAGGTCAATTATGTAGTATGGTAATATATTTGTTATCCTGTAATGGACTTGGTTATAGAAAGAAACTGAAGGCATTTAAAAAAAAATAATAATTTTTAGATATTTGAATTGGGTCTGTAAAATGGGCATATTGTGATCTTTTAGCATATTGTTCCCTAAAATGTACTACAGAGAGCAAACATGCCATAAATGAGAATCATTCCAATATATATTTTTTTTATTTCTATCCTATTAGGAATATTTAGCAAGGCTCAGGCAAATTAGACTCCAGAATTTTAATGAACGACAACAGATCAAAGCAAAACTGCGTGGTGAAAAGGTAAGCATAGAAAATAATTGTACAGACATGGTAATATACCTTTTCTTACTTTTATTGTGGTTAGGACTATACAGATTTAGTTGATTGGGGACCCGTCCTCCTCCCTGCTTGCACGTTTAGGTGTATGCCAGGGCAAAATGATGGGGGAAAAAAATCTATAAATGCGGAACATCTCTGTTATATATATATACACATGTTCCTAATTTTGAGCAGTACTTTAAATACGTGTTGATGTGCCATAAATTCACTTCCCTGTTGTCCCCACTAAGGCTCTTTACTTGCTATAACACAATAAGTGAGAACTGGACATAGGATAGCTTTGTAATGCCTGTAGTGGCATATATATATAGCCAAAAGAAACAAATGAAAGACGTTTGGTGTTGGGATTTTCATGCACTTTAGGAAGCTAGGTCTTCAGTAAACCCTAAAAAAAAACCTTTATTTTGGTTTCCCTTTATTTGGGAATAACATAGGGGAACATCAGAGATAAATATTCTAGACTCTTAGGAGAGATCCACGCCAATATTTTTATACTTTTAAGTTACCTTCAGTGTCTTCTGTACAATGGAACGTTTATTTTTTTAGCAATCTCTGTATCATGCAAAAGCTGTATCATACTGGTATAGACATCAAAGCCTAATTGGGCATTACCAAATGCTTTGCCACACATACTGGGGCCTCCACTATCAAGTTGACTATGTGTCCTGGTGTCATCGTCTTCTACAGCTTTTGCTTGGCAGGCACATACAATGTTTTTTTAACTGTTATAAACTATAACCTAACAAGACCAATAATAACTCTAAATCTTGTTCCTATTTAAAATTCAACACTGATATACATATGCTGAATTTTACTCCAGCAGTGTAGACTTGATCGATGTTTTTGTTTGGTATTTTTTACTCTATATGATTTGGTGGAACAATTCTGTTTTTTTTAATCCATTGACAGCAAAAGAAATACCTTTTCATGTTACGTTCCACGCAGCCTATTTTTCCCCATTTCCAAAACATTTCCACCTACTTCATCTAAAAACTACACAATCAGATGGTATATCTCACTTCACCACTCCTGCAACAACCAACCCCATCCAGCTGTACAGTAAATCCTCTGTCCCCTACTTCACTCCTGTTAGTTTGTATGAAGTTGTCTTTTTTCTCTCATAATCTTCCTCCATTATCTGTTCACTCAACTCCGTACCCTCTGACTGACTTCATGCCCATTCAGCCTCTCCCACTAAAAAGGTATTTCTTTTGGCCTTTAAACTTGATCCATCCCTACTCGCTAGCTACTGTCTCATTTAATTTCTTCATGATACAATATTATATTATGTGCCAACATATTACATATCTCTTTACAAAGTCCATAGTTATGTCACTAGCTGTTCTTCAAAGGGGCTCACAATCTAATGTCCCTATTGTAGTGATATGTCACATTCTAAGACCTGGGACCTAGTGCTGCAAAGGCAAGAGTGTTAACCTCTGAGCCACAGTGCTGCCTGAAACTATTGAAATGTTATGCTCACATCTGCATTTCTTAATACCAACTTGCAACTCAACCCTTTTTGACTCGGGTTCTCAACCAAAATGGTTCTGACAAGCTATTGCCTCCTCCTAGCAACGCAAGGCAACTTCTCCCTTGTCTTTCTTTTAAAGGGTGGTGGACCACCTTCTTCTACTGCTGACCCTACACACTTTAAATATTAGTAACTCTGCCCCATCTTGGTTGGTTTATTCATCTGACTGCTTATTCCATATCTTTTTCAAACTTGTTAGGTGTCCCCCAAGGCTTCTTAGAGTTCTTAGACCTGTGCCTCCTTCCATGGCAGACATTTTAACCTGCTATATCATCTATATAACAAGGGCACTCAAATATACCTGTCCACCTATGTTTTTTCTCCCTATATTCTAGATAGTGTTTTATTCTGCCTTTCAGTGTTCTAATCATGGAAACTTGACTTGTATAAAACTGAACTATTCATGTTTGCCCTCACCTGACTTGACTCTTGCCTTTACAATATATTGTTAATCTTTTGTTAAAGGTAGGGTCCTCTTCTTTTCCTGTTTTATATTTTGTGTTTGGTATGTATTTCGGTTTTTTTTTTTTTTTTTTTATCTGCAGTCCCTATTTGTTGTCCATTATTCTGTAATATGCTGGAGAAGTAAAAAAAAAAAAGAATAATAATAGTAATATTCTACTGAAAAATTGGATAAGAACAATAGCAGATTTTTTCATGCATTTTTCTGTCACTGTCTACGACTAGGTTACCTAATTCCAGTGTCCCAACTTATAGCTAGCTTTTAAATACTTTAAAAATATAATACACACTTCTTATTTATGATTTTTTTTTTAATTTTCCTATTTAAGGTAACATAGAATGTTCAGTTGCAGACGAGAATGTTTGGTGGCTGACTTATATTTTAGAAATGTCCCTCAGCATGTGTATTTGTGATTTGTCAGGGAGATGAAGGGCAACCAAGCAGCAAAGAGAGCAACGAAGAAGCTGAACTGAGAAGAAAGAAAATTGAGGCCTTAAAGGTATTATAAATAACATAATTGTTTTGAAAACAAATTGTTTTCCTGTTGTATGATCAATAGCTATACTACCCATCAGAGAATGCTAACTTTCTGACATCAGGATGCTATCTGACAAAGTTAAACAATGTGTCAGAGACAGCCAAAAAGTGCTTGTACCTCATCACTTGTCCTATATAAAAATTGGGAAAATATATCAATCTACATTTAGTTAAAGCTTTTCTTGTACATTTTTACTTGCTTCTTCTTGTTGTGACCTTAGTTTACCTTTTTCATTAGATCACTTTTGAGGCTATGATTCACTTTTTCTTAGATGAGATTTTGTGTAAGTCACACTCCCTTCCTAAATAAATAATCTCCTATTTATCCATTACATCTGCTTCTAAGTCCTGAGGTTTGATATTCATGCACGTCTGGGTTCTGAGTGGATTTGCATTACTGTTGCTATTGGTCCTAGTTTATTTTCATAAACTCTATAAGAATACTTTTTCTTCCAAATCGTTTAGCTTGTATATCAAACTGTGGCCCAAACTATATTTATGGTCTTTCCATTGTTTTTTGCCTTATTTGTGTAGGTGCAAGCCAATGCTAGAGCAGCTGTAATAAAGGAGGATCTTGAGCGAAAAAGAAGGGAAGCTGATGAAAGGGAAAAACGAGCCTGGGAAGAACACGTAAGAATTTTCTAGAACTTTATTTTAGCTATTTTTGTGAAATAGATTCTGCCCATACAAATTCCATACAACATTCTTCAAGTGCATTGCATGTAATGATCTAAAGAATTGTTGGTTTGATATCAGAGTTCAATCTAATTCGCAGTTTAACCATACACATGATAATTGGGCCTGCCTTGGCACTTCTGTTAAAGGATCAAATGCAAAAACCAAATACAGATTAGGTATTTTGACATGCCAAGGTTGTATCTATGGGACAGAAAACTTTTTTTAGCACCAACTAATGAAGGGAAGCTGATATATCCTAACAAGGCACTCTGCAGGATTCAAACCTGTGCATCATACAGTGGGATGGGGGCAAGCATAGTCGTGGACAGATAAATGTCAGACAATACACCAGGCATGCACATGAAATCCTTATAGTACCACCAACTTTTTCTTCTTTTCTGGATTGCAATCTTCGGCCTGGTTGGCTAAGCCAATGGTGTTACATAGAGGCTGAGAGATTTTTGTTATATTTAGGGGTATGAAGACTAGAAAAAAAAGGCAGCGAGAAAAAAGGGCAGAGGTAGGAATAATAAAGATTTCTCAGTCCCTTAGTATAACAGAACTCAGCAAAAGTTCAGAGTCAAGCAGTAGATTGCAATCTACATTGCAATAGAAATTACTCCATTTTGCCCTCTGTTAGAATGGCAGTTACTAATCAAGTATTATTAATTAAAAAAAAATTGATAAGTTTAGACTACCTATTTTTAGATGAGAATGAATCATCAGCACTGAGAGAGTATCACAACTTTAGTAACCACGCATTCCACTTAATCCAGCTTTTAATATTTAAATCAATCTCCGATCAAACTGACCTTTGGCCCTCTTACCCTTATCAATGTTGACAAGTAGATTGGTGCCCTAAGCTCTGCTATATGTTTTCTAAACCAAAAAAAACACATATGTTTGTTACTGTTTTAGCTAGAGTTTTATTCATTCTAATGGTATTACATCTATAATTATTATTTGTAATTATTGCAATGACATTTGTCTTCTCACATACATGTTTTTAGTCTTCTTTGTGTTTGCTTTACAGGCACAGATTTTATGTGTCTGATTTGTTTCTTTCTGCTGCAGTAGTATCACCACCTTTTGACTTCCCAAGAGGTTTGCTTAGTAGCGTTTCTATTAAAGTGTGCAGTAAAAAAAAGGGACATTGACACTTTGGCCTCATTTTATACTCCAGAAGCAGACAGAAATAAACCTGTCAGCTATAGCAGGTCACATTCCTTCTGTACGACACAATGGCCTCATTGACATAAACATAGTCTTGTTGACTTTTATTACTCCCCTTATACACATTAATTAAGGGGCAAAACTGCACTTAATAAAAAACACCTTATAAGCTGTGTATTTGTTTTGACCTTTTGCACACCTCCAAACAAGGCAAAGTTACACCTTCTCTTATTTAGTTTGTCTGAAAAAAAGTTTGCATGCTGGTGTAAAATATTTGTTCTGTTACAGATCAGTATTTTATACTTTACGTGGCATATACAGATCAGAATTTTACTTTATATAAAATAATAAAATGTCATGAACTAAAAATTCATGTTTTCATGTTATTAATCAAACTGCAATTTTGTATCTTTGCACTCACCATAAAATCATATCTTGAAGTCTGTTAAGGGGCAATGGGAAGAAGTTCTTGCCCTCAAAACCACCTTTCCCTATTCCAAACCAGAAGGGGTTCCTTGCAGGATAAGGGTACCAGTTGAAACTCACCTCTCTGAGGTTGATGACTACAGGTAAAATCACCTATTAAGGAGAGGAATATCTCTAATAGGTTCTTAATTACAGAGACAACCAGATTTAGATCCCATTGAGTCATAGGAGAATGAATGGAAGGAGCTACATGGAAGATCCTGAGCACAAAGGCACTAGAGAGGCCAATGGTTTCTGAAACAGAATATACAAAGGGCAGAAAGGCTAGGCCTGCTGGGAGCCAATCTGGTCTACACCCACCTTCAGGAAGGAATGAATTCCCCTAACACTCAAACCAAGTAGGAAAAAGGTGCTAGCAAATACTAGTTGGACTTAACATAGGAAAGCTGTAGAAAAGATATCCATCCCTAAAGGATATTAGTAAATGATTGCTCCCACAATCCCAACAAATACTTCTAGAAAAATAGACTTCCACCTAAAGGATCTCTAGTGTGTAGGAGTATGATAGAGAGAATAGAATATTTGACTCTTGACTGCTGTTGTGAAAGAAATGGATTTAACTTTTTTAGCTTTTTAAATTATTGATTGCAGTTCTGTTTCTGCAGTATTTTCTAATTTCCACACTACATTCTTACAAGTCTTCTAGTGCTTATAATACCAGACACATTGTTGTGTTTTGTTATACTTTGATGTATGCACTAGAAATATGGGTATATGTACCTGGAATGTCACCTATTGCATACACCTGAAAAGAGTGTCAGGGTGATACATGTATTGATAACTCTTACCAGCTAAGGCAATTTCTAAACCTTTTATCAACTGCAGTTTGCCAGTAGTTTTCTATTCTTGATGAGAGGGTAAACCTAGCCGTTACACAGTGTTGGGAGCAGCTCCTGTGTGGTGCCCCCCCTGGTCCAGGTTCTGTTTATTTAATATGTGGAGATGGGAGAAACTGCTCTTCTCTTCCTTTCACAGACAACCAAAATTTACACTTGCTGTCTAACAGCATTGTCACATATCACATACATTTTTTTCTTAGGACGTCATAGTTGTCAGGCTTCAGCTTCCACATAGTGACACACTGTTCTGAAAGGTGATGGACACATGAAGTGAGATTTCCTAATATAAGAAGGAATGGTCTTACAGGAAAATTCCATGAACACAGACTCTTACAATGCATTGAATACCAGTTCCGTAATTCAACTTTCCTGCCAAAAAGTATTTTTTATTGTCTAATAGAGCATAGTGAAAACACAGATGTGAAAGCAGATAATGCCATCTAGCTCTGTCTCATTTAAACTTTTTCCATACCTACTCATAAAGCTTTATCCTGCCTAAACCCAGTTTTATTTGGTACATCAGCACTTTTATGCAGCAAATCAGAGCTAGAATTGATCCCCAAGGTGTCTGAAGGATGAAATTACTTTTACATCCAAAATCTGTCCTTGGGGGGAGTTGCAATTTCTCTTTACTGCTTAAATAACCATTTATTATGCGGTTTTATGCTTCATAGGTGGGTATTTAGGGTGGCTTTAGAACATAATCACACTATAAGTTTATATCCTACATTCTTGTATAATGCTTGGAATTCATAAGTCAAGACAGCTTTTTAAAAGCCTGGATCAGTTTCTGGTCCTCTGGGATGTCTTGACCCATGGAAAGCATTTATTTTCTCAATCACTTTAATATAAACTGATTGTTTCTAGGAAGTGTTTGCTCATGTTAATGTACTAGCCATATATGTGTTTGAAACTAATACTTTGTACTTAAAGATATTTTTTTCTGTCTAAAAAAAACTCTTCACCTGATACCATGCTTTTCACCAAGCATTAATAACAATCTGGCAGTAAACGGCCACATAGATCACTCTGGGACACCACTATTAAAATTGATCTGATGTATTGGAATTGTCAGGCTTCATTTTCTTCTTTGTTGAGACTGCAAAGATGGTGCCTGGCCACCCAGCACTCTGACCTGATATATTCACAGTTATCTATACCAGAACTTTTCAGCCTTTTTACCTCAAGAAAGCCTTAAAATAATGTTCAGGTCTTGGGAAAACTGTTAAAACAAATTTAAAGGGGTTTTTAAGGGAAAAAGCCCCATTATAAAGAATGCACCCCCTTATAGTGGGAGGTCAATCAGCCATAGTTTGAGGAAACTGTAGCAACTTCTGATGAAGCCCTGGTTGAGAATGGTTGATCTATATCAAGCACACATTATGGGTGTACTGATGTCTGAACCTGCCAGGATAGAAAAATGAGATCTGCCAGTGGCGACTTGTTTTTTTTAGGTGTCTGCTTAAGGCCCATCCAACATATCGTTTATGGTTATTGACTCGAAACAAATGTGTCTATCAGATGTGTAACAAGTTGGTGACTAAAACAAGGATATAAATGATGGCAATGAGGCTTCACTTTAAATCATATCACGTATTAAAACAGCCTTTGCTAAAAAGAGGAGGAGGATATAGTATTTGTAAAAGAGTGTATCAAGAAATAGGACCCACAAATACCATTCAGCAGCAGGTAAAACATGAAAACAGGTTACTGACTCTTGAGATAGAGTTATTGTCCCATGTGGTCTTGATTAATGCATGCTTGTGCCAACTGGAAGAAGACCAATTGTTTAAGCCTTTATAATTATTAATATTATTATTATTATTATTATTAATAAACAGGATTTATATAGCACCAACATATTACGCAGCGCTGTACATTAAATAGGGATTGCAAATGACAGACTAATACAGACAGTGATACAGGAGGAGAGGACTATGGTTATTAATATTATTATTATTATTTTTATTATTACTACACAGTATTTATATAGTTTTGACATATTATGCAGTGCTGTACAAAGTCCATGGTCATGTGACTAGCTGTCCTTCAAGGAGCTTGCAATTTAATGCCCCTGCCATAGTCATATGTCTTTATTACAGTCGAAGGCCAATTTTGGGGGAAAGCCAATTACCCTAACCACATGTTTTTATGCAAACATGGGGAGAACCTGCAAACTGTATGCAAATAGCGCCCTGGCCTAAATTCTAACCTGGGACCCAGCGCTTCAAAGGCCAGAGTGCTAACCACTGAACCACCATGCTGCCCCTTTACTAGGGGCCATATTGCTTTCAAACAAAAAATCAGATATGCAAGTCCCCTGGGTTACAAATACTGTTTCACTTTATTAAGGTAGGTGCATTACTTTATTGCTAGCTCTAGCCAACTCCTACCTTAAATATGCCCTTTACACATAAGATTTAAGTTGTGCTTTTTTGTGGGGAGGAGGCTCCATTGGTAAGGTCTCTGTACCAGTTTCCAAAACGTATCTACTGAGGTGAAAGGTTTTTGGTTTATTTTCAATTAAAGAGCATGCAGCAGAGAAAGTAAAGCCCTTTTGTTAATTTGTAGAGCTTTAGTGATGGGGAAACACTAAACACTCAAAAGGTACGATTCTCCTATTTTTTCGGTAGATGGTAAGAGGTTAAACTTACCCATATCCAGTTGGTAACCTAAATATTGTATTACTGTACGCAGACCGGACTTTCGCTGTAGTAGCAGATTAAAATAAAAGCCTTTATTTACATAAATACACGTACCATGTTAGCCATCAAGTAATGTAGAAAATGTAGCAATCGAGTGATATCCTTTATTAAATTTGCAAGCTTTCAGGATGTCTTAGAACATTCCATAATTTTATAAAGCCTAAAGAGGAGATCCAAGGCATCCTGAAAGCTTACATCTTTAGTTAGCTAACAGAGGATATCACCTAAACTCCACAGGGAAAAGGGGTGTTGAATATTCAAGATGCTTTGGAAGGAACTGAAATGCATATTGTATAGGACACAGAGTGCAGCAAGGAGGAAAAAACTGAAGTAATCCCTACAAATTAATTGAATTTGCATTTTAATTTATGTTTAGATTGATCATGGCAGGAAGTGATAAACTATTAATAGTTTCTGTTAAATAGATACAAGAACTAGAAAAGGTCATTGTATTTGTCTAGGCACTGTATAGTAATCAGCAAACAAAACATTGCTTAAAAGTAGATTCACCTAATAAAATTTGCTGCTCTTTTGTTCAACCTTCTTTGTAACAGAAGGTCAAGTGTAATAGTTTCATTCCTATCCATCAGTGTAAATGATAAGTATTACCCTCGGAACTAGACTTTTCAAACTCATTGTGTTTTACACATTGTTAACATAATGCAAAGATGTGAAGCCAACTTCAGAAATCTAGAGTCTAGAATATTTTTATAGGGGAGAGTTTTAATTAGAACTGTGCTCCAGAGTTCGAGAACCACAACCAACCAGTGGACTGCACTCTTGATTGGTCTACCATTAACGGCTGTGCAATGAATCTCTTGGTGTTCAAACAACATATGACTACCCCAACGCCAAGCCCCCAGTGCTTTAAATGGACCTTTGAGGTCCTACAACAATTTGAATGTCAATTTGTAACTTCTTGTGATCCCTCATGCTTCAGAGCCTCTATTGTGCATTGATCCTATGTCATCCAGTGACCTATTGTCTGTCTGCTCACTGCCTCTATTATTGCTTGTTGCTTGTTTATGACTTTGTCTTATTGCTGCTCATACTGACTTTAGGCTTAATCATGTCTCTCAGTTTTGTTACTTCACTCTATGGTTACCTGCATCTGGTTGTCTACAAGCCACAACCTGGGCGCCATCCACAGTGCATCTTTATTTGTTAGTGCTTTTGTAAATAATGCCTACCTTAAACTATTATACCAAACTCCCACTACCCTGACAAAACTGCTTCCTGCAGATTGTGATCCCCATGATCCCCTTTAATGATACAGGAAACCTGTGTCAATGTCATGTTTCATAAAGTACAACTCTAGAGTGCATTGAAGCTTCTTCAGTCTATTAAAATACATTAAAGATACATTTATGACATTTTCTACTGTTTTTTTTTTCTTGTTGCATTTTTTCTTTGTTGGTTGAAAGGATTACATGTTTTGTATTTATCCTTTTTTTGTTTATTTTTTTTAATATATTTATTTTTTTTGCTCTCAAAATATTTCTTATTATTATCATTATTATTATTATTATTATTATTATTATTATTAATAAACAGGATTTTTATAGTGCCAACATATTATGCTATTATGCAGGGCTGTACATCCAGGAGGTGGGGGAAGTGTCAAACAATAGGAGGGGGGATATGAAATTGTGGGAAGTAGTGAGGGTCCTCAATAGGAGAAATATGTTATTTTGTGTATTCTCAGCCTCAAACATACTCACGTTACTCTTACAGTCACCATACCAAGCACACCAAACACCTATTCTCAAATATCATTTGAGATGTATATTTTATCATCTGAGGGGTGATATATGAAGGGTAACCTCTAATTCTCACATTTAAAAATACCTGCTGTCACCAGCTTGACTTTATTAAATACTGTCCAACATGTATGAAACTGTTAAGCTTACAATTATTGTGAAATATTGACCTGCTTGTTATTCCATTGGGGGCATTACCAGATTGAATAATAGACTGGTGATTATCATTTCTTTTTTTTCTTGATTTTGCAGTTGGCAGTACGTGGGTTCAAGAATCCTAATGTGCCTTCTAATGCAGGTGGTTCAGCTCCTGGCTCTCCAAGCCATGCAGTCCACGGAGATGTTGGAGGTTCTCCAGTCAGAGGGCAGCCTCATATAAAACCTAGTGCACCAGCAATCTCTATGACCTCTGCCCTGAGGAATGTGGGAGCTGTAAGTTTACTTGGTGATTAGAAGTCCATATTTGAGCCCACATTTACATGTAGAATTGGTTTAAACATACTGAACATGTTTTGCATTTGTATGAAGAACCTTTTATACACCGTATTCACAGGATTTGTTATTCCTAAGTACCTGTTGCTATACTAAAGTTTTCAAATCTGTATGAATGTGCCACCACACATTCTATTCTAAAAAATGTTCATATCGCCTTCACATCACTAGTCTTTCTTTTAGTAACTTGGAGGTAAGCAGCAGGAACCAGTGAGAGCTGATAGGACCCATGAAATAAAAATGTTCTGAAAATGTTTTACTCACTAAACTCAATAAAGTCATTTCAGGTTCAGTGGCATTTGGCGTCAAGGAAGGTGAGTATTCAAAGTCTTTTGAATACTCACCAAAATCAAAGTTCTTTTTCTAATATATATCTTAATTTGACAACTTTAGTATAATGATGACGTAATTTAAGAATTATCATAGGTCTCAAGTTCAGTAACTCAAAAGTCACAATTAAATCAGTGCACCTAAACATCTTAACAAAAAAGGAAAACTCTGCAGAATATGATTAGGTGAACAAGCTCCCACAACATATGCATCATAATACTATTTCAATACAATGCTAATTAAATTAAATTATGCAAATAAACCTAAAGCATACAAGTTCAGATAAATATAACAAACTATGTCTAGTAAACTTGTAAATCTAATGGCCTCCAGATACTTCATATCTTTTATCCATTAACGATCTGTGAAACATAATATAAACTTTGCCCTTCATTCCTCCTTTTCATATAAAGGTTGAAGAAAAGACAGAAATCAGGGACACCACTGAAGACTCCAAAAAGCCAGAAATCTCAATCCAGGTTAGTGTTCCTCGTTTTAGCTTATCACTATCATATTAATGTCAGTAATATTAATGTATGCAAATTTTTGTCAAAGTGTGCATTTCATGCCCAGAATCAGCATTATCTTAACAATTTTCATATCCTTAACCTACAGTAAAATAACATTATATCAAACTGTCCCTGACCTCTCAAGTGCTTTTAATGTAAAGTTACTCCTATTCTAACATCATTAAAGATCACAAAAAACATTCTAGAGTTAGGTTCAGTAGAAATCCAATAGAGTCATCTATTGGTTGTTTGTATTAGTAAGCTGCCAAGACTGTTCCCATAGAACAAAAATATTATACAGGTTGACAATCGAAAATCTGGCCATCGATAATCCGGATCCTTCAGTTTCCCAGCATGAATTTCAGATCGCATGTTCAATACAGGGACTACAGTACACTGTTTGGCCACTAATGTTTTGATGGCGCTGTTCTACAGAAACAGCTGTTAGGTCTTCCTTGCTACACTAAATACACGTTAAGACGTCCCTGCTGCTTGCTCCCTGGAACAGTGCCAGATGTCCGCTGTACTGCATGAGGAAGGCTGGCATGTGTGTGGAGGGAAGTAAAAAAAAAAAAAATCCAGAATTTTCAAGAATCCAGCAGTCCTCAGGTCCAGAGGTTGCCAGATTTTTGAATGTCAACCTGTTTTTGCAAAATTTGCACAAAATAAAACTGTGTTGTTAAGGTTTTACATTTACAGTCTTTATTATGTATTTGCTGTATATTAACTTGGCCATTTCCTCTCCCAACTGTTGAAGACTGTATTTTGTTTGTGTGCTTTCAAAAAACTTGTTATACTTTTTAATAGCTAACTTTTATTTACAATAAACAAGGCACATTCAATAGCAAGAATATGTTTTTCATATGTATTTTAAGACCATATTATGTTTTAATGTACCCTTTTTTTATTGAAAAAATAAGAGTTATCTATGATGGCAAAATGGACTGCTTCAACTGTTAACAATGTATTAGAAATACTTATTTTTTATAATTGTATTTCATTTTATTTATTTTAGAATGAAAAACGTCAAATACTTAAGAGATTAAATCAGAATCTTAAAGCTCAGGAAGAAGAGGAATGTGTACATAATGTTGAGGAAAAAAAAGTGAATATGGAGGACCCTCACCAAAGTGGGGAGCCTTCGTCTGCCAACCGAAAAAAATGGCAGGCTGAACCCCCTCCTGTGATCCCCCTATCGCAACTTACTCTTGTCGAGGACACTTTATATGCAGTTGAAAGTAAGCTTCCAGGAACAAACTAAAATGACTGTACTACTATGTAGTAGTTATACCTCATTAATATATTTTATTAACTAAATATAAACAACATTAAAAATAGACTCTTGCACTAGGCTATATATATATATATATATATATATCTTACTTGGTTGTATGATGAGCTGTTCAGGTACACTTTCCTCATTCATCCTGAATAGGATAAGAATTAAAATGCATTTAACCAAACTTCACAGCTGTAAGTATGAAAAGGTAAGCAGCAGTTGAATGGATAGGAAGTGTTGGTGGTTTCAAGGGCTATGCCTATCAAGCTGCTCAAAAAAAAGTTTTCAGATTGTTGAACCCACTGGTGTCTATTCTAAAGTTGCTTACATTTGTATTTTTTACAATATTTCCTAATAGTTTGGCTTTCTATAAAAATCTATAATGATAAAAATATAGGATTTGCTATTATTTTATTGTGTGCAAATCCCTAAAGCCATTCTTGTCTTTTATTACTTTATAGTAAATTACCAAACCAACTTGATCAGTAGCTTGCTAAGCAATTAATCAACTGCTCAGTAACTGCTGGTAACTGCTCAGCACCAGCTGCCTTATATATCTCTCTGACAGTGTACTGGTTTAAGAAGTCCATGTTGTACCATTTTTGTTTTTTTGTTTTTATAATTTGATGGTAGTGCACATACGGTTTAGGTATAAAGCATTCTTTTTTCGGGTGTTACAGTTGGTGATGTAATAAAACTGGATGAGGGAGAGCACCAGAGGCGTGAATGGGGGAGTCCAGCAGAATCAGTTTTGAAGATGCTGGGAGAAGCACAGCTCCAGACAGAAATGCTACAAGTCACTAGTGGTGAGGGCAAGATGCTGGCTTAAGCAAATCCAACTTACTTTTTGCACCATTTAGCAGCAGATGCAAAGTTGTGGTGGAGCAAGTTGGGAAGTATTAACACTGTTCTTGTTTTTTAAATGTATGTGTATTGTAAAAGGGTGAAAATTAAAGCCTGTCTAGGTTTTGTATATCTGTTAACCCCATATATCTATATACCTGGTATTGTGAGACAGATAGTAAAGGAAGAAACTGCTTGGTTTGTATTGTTTTGTGTTTCATTACTGTGCAGGAAGTTTAGGGGATCTTTTCAAAGTGGACACGATCAAAAATAATTAAAACATGAGAAGATCTGACCCTTTCCCATTGTAATAAAAGTAAAAGTAATCTGTTTCTCTATAGAAGGGATTCCTGCTCACTTCCCAGTCTGATAACCATTGCCATTGAGACCGGTAGTAAAATGTACAAAAAAACATAGGACCCCACACTTCTCTACTTTGCTCAAAATAAAAAAAAAAGTTCTGATTGCCCTCCACTAAGTTTGGCAGACAGACAATTTATCCAAGGAAGGGTAATTATGCTTTATATCTTTAGATTTCTTTCTAGCTTGTTTTTTCTTCTGAGTTGCACAGATGTTAATAGAGAGCAATGCCTATTTTTTCAACAGCATAATCACTTAGATCTGCAATAATAACAAGCATATAGTAAGGGGAGGTGACCAAACATCACTCAAATAAACCACGGCTTTGTTCATCTAAGTGAAAAAAAAACAGAAACCATGTCTGCTTTCCATACCAACTGTGCAGCTTATTGTTTTCTTCAATTTACACAACAAAATGTTTATTTTAACGTGTAATTTTTGTATGTCACATGTTTCTTAAAAGCTACACTTACCCATTACAATACATTCAAAAATACAGGGCAACAGGCTCCTAGAAAAAAAACTACCATGAAAATAAACTGATCATTAAGAATATTGTTAAGATTGAAGTGGAAAGTTTTTGTGGTGTTTATTGCAAGCACAATTCTTTTATGTATATAGCATAATGTTTGACAGGTTGACAGCTAACAAAGTTTACAAACAAGGCAAGGTAATCAAAATTGTCCTGATCGTAAGTCAGTGTTGTAGATCACGTCTGTGCTAATGTACATGTACTAGGTAGACTTATTTGAAAAATGTTCTGGACACTAAAATAACCCTTTAACTTGTAGGTACTCCTCTTGCCGAAAGAGGTGAAGAAGAAACTCTGTCACAAGACCAGGAAACATGTAAAAGTTCTTCCATGAACATGGATGCTTTAATCTCACCAAATGCACAAGGGGAACCTGTGAATGAAAATCCATCTTTCCTAGACCAGGATTCCATGGTCACTGACAAGACTGTGGACCAGATCTGCGGTAAGGGAGAAATTAGTGAGAATTACACTTTACTGCTAAAAGCACAAAGAGCAATGGTTTATATTAACATCTTCTAGTAGCTATTTCTACAGCTGAACGAGTTTACTTACCTGTTTTTTGTTGTAGTTACTGCTTGTACTTGCATTTGTATCCCCTTTGGCTTAAAATGTCCCAGAATAAATATGCCATTGGGATTCTGTATTACTATTATGTCTGCATTCTCCAAGAAGCCATGATTATCACTGCATACATGGCAATCACTTTCTATAATTTACAGCAAGTGTGTGTTTAGGAATTTATTAAAGGTGATGTCTATTTAGAAGTCACAATGAATGTTAGAAAATCATTCAAGACATATAAGCCAAATTTCATTGTCCATCTTGGTAGTTTTCATTGTTTTATTGTTTCTTTGATTTAAAAAAAAAAGTTTGAATGAGAGTTAAACCCAAAGCTAATATTTACTGTTGTCTTGAGTACATTGTCTTACCTTGCTCCAAAAATCCAAGGATATGCAGTGCACTTCCCTGGGTCTCTTTTCTGTTTCACTGCCTGCCTTTGTTAAAAGCATTATTGTGAAAGTCAGTGGAGCAACAATTTTGCAACAGCTATTCTGCACATTTGGTCCCTGCAAAGGGCATAATTAAAGTCCTAGTTGACATTGTACAGTATTTTGAGCCAGTCATGGCTCAGTTTGTGTGGTTATCAGGAAACAAGGACATTGAAATGGGCTCATGAGTAGGATGTTTTTTTATTTTTGTGTAGCCAAGTCCTGGATCAGGCTGCATTGCTTTTAGTCTGTAAAGTGGTTTAAGACCTGACTGTGCTATCTGACAAGGTTACATAGATCACAGGACTGGGTAAGCTAAACTGCAAATCCTTTGGCAGGTGGAAAAACACAGAAGAAAAGAAAACTAGTTTAGCCTTCACGTCTAAGGACTAAATGATACACCTCAAATTTGGTAGTTTTCACACTTAATTTCTAAATTTATTTGAAGAAACCTTACTAAGCCTTTGTATGGAGTGTACTTTTATATATGAAAACAAATATGTATGCTATAGCCTAACACTAAAATCTGAAACAACCCAATACTGTGTAAATCTTTTTTTAACATACAGCTTTTGGGAAACAAATGGAAAAATATTCTAACATTTCTTTTTTATCAAATTGGAGGAAGAACACTTAACACCCAAGAATAATTATAGGGAACAAATAAGTAATAATTCCTACTTCCTAATGAATTGTTTTGGATAATTGGGGTAATTAGGTAGGTGGCCTGAAAAGACTTACAATGAAAAGGTTTTTTATGTTCTTTTTATATTCCTCCATTTTGGTGTGCTTTGTCAGATAATAAGCATGTGTTTAACAACATTGTCTTGCATGTTTTTACCCTCAAGTCCTTTTGATACTTTGGCTGGTAATAATAATACACATCCTGTAATTTTTAACTATGCAGATGAACTTCAAACCAAAAAAGAAGAGCAACAGGGCCAAAATGACTTGCAGGAGGATGAAAGGAGCAAAGGCTTTCCTGTAGATGTGGACTCCTTAAGTGACATGAACTTACCTTTGACTGAGGAATGTCTTTCTCCAAAGCAGAAACAAGATGTCCTGGTTTCTGATCTGACCCAAGCTGTGCACCAGTCATGTGGTATGTGGCAAATTGTTCAGAATCTAATAATCTGACTGAAGTAATGATATTGCCACATCTGGCTGAATTATACTCGATAATCATCTGTGATGATAGGGATGTAAACTACTTATTGTATTAGTTTAGGATACAGTTTAAAGACCAGTGAACATTAATATAATATATTTTTTTGTGATAGATTTGTTATAGCACTAAAGTGTAACCACTAAATTTCCGAAGGTCCAAAGTTGAAGATGAAAGGGAAGATCCATTGCAAATAAATCCTTGGTTTTCATAAAATTGATATAAATATTATTTAATTGTTTGTCTCTGAAACTAGTAAGAGTAGCTTTCCCCCGGGTGCTACAGACACTTTTATTAGAATAATCCATATAGAAATCTATTTCCTGGATATTTCTCTGAAATTCTGTTACCAATGGCTGTGTTCAATGCAGGTTTGTAAAATCTAAGTATTTGTTTGTTTCCTCCCAAGTGACCATCATCTACCCTGTGGCTAACTACAATTAAATGCATTTTTACATTTTATATTTTTTAGCTGCAATTGTCCGTTGCAGCCTTTTTTTTATGTTTACGTCATGCTTGCCACAGTAATGGTGGAGAAAATGTTCAAATTAAATTTTAATGCTTTTTTATTCTGTATTTTGGTTTTAAATCTTTATATACCTAATGGCATTTAAAAACAAATTACCATTCAATTTGAAAAAGCAAAGTGTCTTTTTAGCCTAAAGCGCTGTTTCTTTTGTGACTAATCTGTCATCCTTCTTATCCTTCTTAGTTATTACAGATTTGTCACGCAGTCAGCAAACATCAGACTTAGCAAATTTTTGTTACCTGTGCTTTTAATTTACACATGTGTCAGATCTTCAGTGATAATGCGCCAGTAATCTGCAATTGGACATAGGCTGTGTTTCCAGAACACTTCTAATAAAATGCCAAAGTTGAATGTTAATGTAAAGGCCATGCCTAGTAATAATCAGTATGGATTTACACTCTCATTTCTTTTCATCTTTATCACTCCATATCAGACTATTTCCTTTTAAGACGATGGAGTGTCTTGTCTGGTTAGTATCTGTTTCCTTTGTTTATTCATTTGTACTAAGAGAGATAGGTGCAATGCATTTTAAGTGATTCTCTCAGTTTTATCCAGCTGCCTGTCAAACCTGCTCTGTTATCCTTTCTCATAGAACCTGGGGTAGTTGTGCATTTTGGCTCGGAGCACAAAGGATATTTCCACTAATATGTATGATGGATTCTGTTTAATGTACATGGTTGTGAATAGAGCAGAAAACAGTAAAGTTATCTTATCTATGGGGGAAACATCAGAAGTTTTGAAACAATAGTTCTCTAATAGTGGCCCTTCTAGTGGCCCCATTATTAGGTGCATGAAGACATTAAAGTCTGTTCATGGATCTTGGAATATTTCCATATCTGATTTTTGAAAAGCAGATTGTGCAATATTTATCTCATGCCTATGCATATATATAAGGAAAAATATATTTGTCGGTGTTCTTCCCTGTCCTTAAAATACTCCCACCCACTGTAAATATTACACAATGGACAGTGGCACACATGTGATACTTTGCTTTTTTACTCCTCTGTTTGCAAAAATGAGGGGTCAAAATTGTTCACAGGTAAACTTTCTAAACTGGCAATGTTTTTAAGGCATCCTTGCTTTTGATTTTTCTTTTGTTTAGTGAGGTATAGTTACTATATAAAATAAATCGTTCATACAGACAATGTATTATTTCCTGATATTACCAAAACCAGCCAGTTTGCTTTATGACTAGTCTACATCTATCGGTTATACTCCTGAGAAAAGCAAATATTTTCTAAATACAAAAAGCATATGCATTTCTTCTAGATCTGTGCAGTGATCAAATGTAAATTTTGCCTTTGTGCAGAACTTCCTTTGGTGAAGACTAGTCATTGCTGTTCTCTCCCTGTGTAAGGAAAGTGGTCCTAAATAAAAATTCAGTTCTGGGTGCACTTACCCTTTAGTTTTTTATATTTGTATAGTTTCATAGTTTTATAGAACACTTTTAGGTCCTGTCATTTTCATCTGCATAACATCTCCAAAATCTGCCCCTACCTGTCCCCAGTGACCACCAAACTCCTCATACATGCTCTCATCATCTCTCGTCTGGACTACTGTATCATCATCCTCCTCTCTGGTACTCCACTAACCCGACTCTCTCCTCTACAATCTATTATGAATGCTGCAACCAGACTCATCCATCCTTCCCACCACTCCTCTTCTGCTGCATCTCTTTGTAGTTCACTTCATTGGCTTCCATTCCACCTTAGAATCAAATTCAAGCTCCTGTGCTTTGCCTTCAAATCCCTCCACAGTTCTAGTCCCAGTTACCTTTCTGAACTGATAGAAAAATAGTCCCCTAGCTGCTCTCTTCACTCCTGCAATGACCTAATAATGACTTCCTCTCAAACCAATCGCACGCACAGCTCCAAGATTTTTCTAGTGCTGCTCCCACTCTCTGGAATGGTCTTTCTATTCTATTCTTCTACTTGGCTTGCTCCTACTTTCTGCACATTTAAAAAGCACTCAAACCCCATCTTTCAAACTTTTCTACCCGTCGTCTTCTGTCTCTTACACCATCACTTCTTTCGACCACTCCATATCGCCCCTCCTATTGTGTCATACTTCCCCACCTCCTAGATTGTAAGCTCTTCTGGGCAGGGTCCTCTGCTTTTCTTTTTTCTTGATTGCAAGTATTGTTGTGCATTCACTACTTTTTTAAATGCGTTTTCTACATGCAAGTTTATTCACACTATGATGTTGCTTCATGAGGCTAGAGAATAATATAGGTTGTTCTGGTATTTAAAATATGCCAAGCTTGTTATTGTCTGATTCAGTCACAACATTGATAGTTTAGTGGGACAATATGAACATTGCCTAATGCTCCATTCTCACTGTGGTGGTGCTTTGATGCTCTTTTTCTAAAAAGCATTACTGCTGCCAGGAGATTTAACTTCATACAGCCAAATTCAGCAGCCTTTTCCCTGCTGCATTCTGTCATTCATAGCCTAGTAAGTCTAGCCTTAAATCTGTGCATTTATATTTGATGTGTGTCACTATAAGTATGGGATGTGTTCAGGCAGCCCATTGATTTGGAGGTGACATCCCTGGCTATGCATCACATGAATTACATGTTCGTCAACAGAGTGTGTTGGGTATACTAGATTGTAAGCTCTTCGGGGCAGGGTCCTCTCCTCCTGTATCACTGTCTATATTAGTCTGTCATTTGCAATCCCTATTTAATGTACAGCGCTGCGTAATATGTTGGCGCTATATAAATCCTGTTTAATAATAATAATGCTGTTTGGAAAGAATGGCAATGTATCACGCCAACACATGTAACCCAGCATTATTCCTTTAATTACTGCATCCCAGGATAAAAAGATCTGTAAATGTAGTATAGCAGAGAACTCTTCTACTCCAATATATCTGATATAACGAGTTTTAACACCAGTAAAGTTGCTACAGGGGTTCCATGTCCCATTTGATCAGGTGAGATCAAAATAGTGTTTATTAAAGGCATCCATGTGTTTGCGTGTAAAAAGGACATTTTCGCTGGAGCAATTTAAAATTTAAAATTCTTTTGCATTTTCCTGAAATATTAGCTGTCACTTTTGTATTATAAATAACAAAAACATGTTCAGGACAAGAAACAAGAAATCTGTGCACGGTGTTAATAGTTAAAAAGGGAAATAAATAGTGAATGAGCTCATAGGTGCATTTAATATCTAAGTGCTTGCATAGCAGTATTTTATAAAAAGGTATTTTTCTTTTATAACAGAGGAGCCTGAAGATTTGGAAGCTGAAATTCTTGAAGATACCAAAGGAAATGCAAGTGATGAGTGTCCTGTCAAGGCTGTGAGTGTTTGGAATGAACAAGCCAAAGAAGAAAGGTACAGTAATTGCACAGTCCCATCAATCAGCTGTGCAGATTATTGCATAGCCCATTTACAGCTTAATCCATGACAGCTACATATCTATTTTATATGAATGGCAATTATGTGATCCTGGAAATCTGTAAAGCATGCTGAGTTGTGCAACATACCTGTCAGACTACAGCCTGTGGAATGAGCCTGGATCAGATTTCCATTTAACCCCTTACAGGTCCCTTGCAAAAAAAAACTATAATTCCCTGAAAAAATTGCACACATGGTTTCCAGATCCCTGAATAAAATGCTCTTTACTGCTGCCACCCTCTATTGATTTGTCAACCCTGGTTGGTTGCCATAAAATTTTATCACTTATGAAAAAATTTCCCTTCTTTTATCTTTTTTATTGGATAATAAAAAATTAAATCAGAATTCACAGATGTTAATGATGCCACCACTGATAACCTAAATGCCTCCTTCCATATGACCCTTCCTGCTAGCTAAGCTTACATTTAAAAGTGTATCTGTTATGAGAAAAATATGGAGGCTTTCATTTCTTACAGCAGTTTCCCTACCTGTGTTTGGCTATAATAATAGTAATAATTAATAATAATAAATAATAATAGTAAAAAGTAATTCTGAGTAACTGAGCAGAACAAGAATGTGAATGCACCAAAAAAATTTCATATAAACCCAGAATTCTACACCATTGTATGTATTCAATCATTCAAACAATTGGTATTATTATGATTTTATATTGATAAACTATAATTATGAAGCACCGACATTTTATGCATATAACAGACAGATACACAATGACACAGAAGGAGGAGAGGTCCCTGCCCAAATAAGCTTGCAATCTAAGAGGTGGGGAAGGCAGCACACAGTTGAAGCCAATGGATCAGTAAAACAGCCAAGAAACAGTTATTTTTATTTGACAAGGCAGGTGTACTTTAACACAGATTTACCCATAAACCTTAAGCTCATCCATTATCCATGTACTGATATTAATATGCAAAATGTTTTGACATGCTAGTAGAGGCCAGATATTTTAAGATGATTGCTATTTTTGCCTCCAGATGAGTCAAGCACTAATCTACCATATGATGCATATTACTGGCTTCTCGCATATTAAGTAGGAATATGTTTCATGCTTACGTACAATAAGTGTAATTTTTTCTATATAGAGAAGCACCATATTGGCTTTTAACTTTAAATTGTGGCACATATCTAATTTGCGGATTTCTAGTGGGAGATGATCTATGTACAAGGCCAACCCTTGAACTAACCTAGTTTACTTTACTTATGGAGAGCATTTTAATAGCCAGCACTGTGGTAAGACTCTGAAATGTGTCCACACTAAACTGTAAAGATATTAGAAAGTATTTTTATCCACTGTATTGATGGCTTTGGATACCATTCTTGATGTAGTATCATATTTTGTAGAAAGTCTGTAGTTTGTAGATAGATATATCTATCTTGTTATCCAATTTCAGTGAGGAAGAAAAACAACCTGTGCATGAGCATGAATCCCCAAAACAAGAACTTCCGAAAGAGGCAGCTTGCTCAGAAAGTGAAGATGGAATGGGTCAGTTTGTATTTTTTAAACATTTTTTTTCCTTTACTGTTCTAACTTAATCTTGAGAAAACTGTGATGTTTCTATATATATATGTATGTATGTATGTATGTATGTGTGTATATGTGGACGGACACACACACACACACACACACACACACACACACACACCTGTAGGTGTGAAGCCTGGTTATCTTCATGGCTAGCATAGGGCAGTGTTACACTATTACACTGCACTTTGGTTTAAAGCTAACTCTTTAAGGTGACAGACTGGAAAAAATGTCACATTTGCAGCATCAGAAGTGTTTTACCTTCTTGGTAATCTCTGTGGGATCTTATGTCAAGACACTTAAAATATGTACTCACTATTAAACAGAAGAAAAATAAACTTTTTTTGTTTTGTATTTTCTAAAGTCATTATGTTTTGTGTCCCTGCAGATAATGAAGCTGAAAACATAACACCCAAAGCATTGTTCAGTAAAGTTCCCCTCCCCCATAATAATGTTTCCCCAAATATTTCTGCCCAGTCTTCATTTGATGACTCTTTGCCACCTCGTTCCCGGTCTGCATCTCCAGTTAAAACCAAAGGCAAGACGGCACTATTGATTGGACTCTCAGCTGGTTTGTTTGATGCCAATAATCCAAAGGTAAACAAATAAATACTACTGCAAATATCTGCTTTTTCTCAGAAGGTAACAGATAAGCTTGCACTTTTAGGAGTTCATGTCCACAAAGATTTGTGTCAGGCTGCATTATCTTTTGACAGATGTTATCAAATCTGTTCCATAACCATGCTCTGCAAAACTCAGGTATATCACATGGGGAAGAGTGATCACAAAGTAATGTATACGGTAATGCCTAACCAAACTATAAATTTGACCTTGTTTTAAATGCCTGAACACATATTAAACTGTGGACAATTTATGCATAATTATTAAAATATTAGGAGCCTATGCAAAGCTATTTTTTTACAGTACCTATTTTGTTATTACTGCTTTGATTTGGAAGCTTTATCTGGAAATATTGTCATTGTAGTCAAAGGGCAAATGGAATACAGGTAACAAAATTTGCCTCTACCCCGAAGCTTTTGTCTTTCTTGTATTGTTTGTATGTGTGTGCTTTTCCTGCTACCCATGATTTTGCAGGTCAGAGATTTTCTGGCATGCCATTTTATGTCTTCCTTTAAGCTACGTACACGCTTCCAATGGTTCTCGCCCGATAATCCGAAGTGAAGGGGGAGAGTGCTCAGCAGGGTGCCGCTCCGTCGCTCTCCCCCTCCCCTCTGCATAGAGCAGAACGGTGCTGCATGTACAGCACTCGTTCATGCATCGTGCAATATTAGTTGTTGGAAAGGATCATGAAAGATTGACAGTTATTTTGTGTTTCTTCCATTTGCAAATTATCGCGCCAACTGTTGTCACCTTCTCACCAAGCTGCTTGGCGATAGGCTTGTAGCCCAGTCCAGCCTTATGTAGGTCTAAAGTCTTGTCCCTGACATCCTTAGACAGCTCTTTGGTCTTGGGCATGGTGGCTAGTTTGGAATCTGATTGATTGATTGATTGCTTCTGTGGACAGGTGTCTTTTATACAGGTACTGTAACAAGCTTGGATTAGGAGCACTCCCTTACAGACCATGCTCCTAATCTCAGCTCATTACCTGCATACAGGGATACAATGCACATCAAGCTCTGAGTTTTGAGCACTGAATTTCAGAGGGTTCCTTTCTTGTTATTCTGTCTCTCACAGCTAAAAAAAAACTACCATTACAATTATAGACTGGTCATTTCTTTATTAGAGGACAAACGTACAAAATCAACAGGGGATCAAATACTTCTTTCCCTCACTGTAGATGTCAATATAGAGCTATCAAATGTGCTATATTTTTAAATACCATTTCTGTCACTAAAAATGTTGTATGTGATATCCTCTTCTCCTAAATCCGAATATTATTGCATAAAATTTGATAATCATATTCCGGTCTGGGTAACTGGGTTCTGTTGAAAAGTGAAACATGTATCCAGAACATGGCATTTATTACCTCTATAAGTAATCAGAGATAAATCTGTATGATGTAAATATGTGTAATTTAGTTTTTATTTTCCATGAAATAGGAAGAAAACCAGAGCTAGCTGACAGGTATGGGAGAAAGCAAAAAGCCAGATCTATGCTGCGCTTCTCATAAAATCTAAAGGATCTTTTCCAGACAGATTTAATGAGTGTGTTGACACATGGTTTTATAGTGGGACTACTTGGGTTTATACCCAATGAAAGCTTAATCTCTGATGCCTCTTGCGTTGTCAGGATAATCTCATCTACCTTTTCTGTTCACCAGCTAAAATCTTGTGATATATGGAAAGTAAACTAATGTATGTCTGCCAAAATATTACTGCAATACATTCATACATTCAATATTCCTGCCTGAGATGACCGCACACTGCTTTTGCTTCCCTATAATCTCAGGTAGTGTTTTCAGTCTTGCCTGGATTCTGGACTAGAGAACCACACCTAACCCAACCAAACAATGCTGCTTACTTGATTCCAAAAGGCCTGTCCACACGCTATGTGTAGGTAAAATGTTCCTGGGATATAAGGGGGATTATTGGAATTGACCTAGGGCAACCTGCTGATTTCCCCTCCCATTAGCTGCCTGCAATACTTGTACAAGCTTGGTGATGACATTACAGAGAGTTTCTTGTTGCAGGATTAGGAAAAAACATATTGCCTGGACATGCTCTCGAACAGCATTTTTCAACGTTTTAACTCTGATCTCTGGGGGCCCCTGTTAATTATAATAATTTCAATAATCATATTTCACAGTACAGTAGCTTTATTACTTTTTAGATAAACAAATTATATAGCATTCCTGACAGCGTCCTGCTCAGTACAACATAATTTTACTAAAATGAAAAAATTAATAACACAAATGAAGCCCAGACAGTAAATAGCAGTGGTCATTATAAAACTCCCCCCTGGCATTAGTGGTTAGTGAGGATAGGAGATCACTTCACTTTACAACCAATAGCAACCTCTGGAGGAACCTTAGGGTTCCACAGAACCTTAGTTGAGATGGTGGTTTGAAGATTAACTTGGATTATGTCTATATAAATCCTTCCAGCAAAATCTTTATATATAGGGTGTTGAAAAGTTGTCTTCATGTGCTGTCCACCGACTGCATATTGTGACCCTCTCAGGGCATATGGAGGGATTTGCAAAGCTATTGGGAGAGGACATTTCCACTAAAGCTTTGTATATACAATATAATTTTGTGATTTTTCAGGTTGCCTCAGGTGAAATCTAGTGTTAGGCTACGTACATACGTGCATTGATTCTCGTCCGATAATCAGGTCAGGGCTGATATCGACGAGAATCTGGCGTGTGTACATCGTCCGAGCGACCGTCCTGGTGAGACCATGGACGACGAACAATTGTAATGGATGTAAAGGGGGAGAGTGCACAGCGGGGTGCCGCTCTGTCGTTTTCCCCTCCCCCCTCCATAGAGCAAAACGGTGCTGTATGAACAGAACACATTCATGCATCGTGCAGGTGTTAGTCATTGGAAAGGATCATCAAAGATCCTTTCCAACAACAATTATTGCCCGTTATGTATGTAGCCTTAGTGCAGGTGTCCAACAACCTAATTTAGAGATCTGCCATACTTGTACAAAATGGCCAAGCTAAAACAACTATTGTACTAATCTGATGTCCCCAGGGCAGGCACCTCCTAAATGCTCTCTATAGAGCCCAGCAGCCTGTCTGTACTGTGATTGTTCTTTTGCCTGAAGCAATCACTAACAATTGTTTCTACAGGGAGCTAAGGAACCAGAACAGTTTTTTTTTAACCTGCTCAGTTGACTGCTTGCCCAGATACTGGTCAGTTTGCAGTATTGGCAGGCACTTATTGAAATTAGCTTGTACTTGATATGGCAACCAACTGGATTGAAAACGATCATTACATCTTAAGCCACATACACACCTGCAATTATTGTCTTTGGAAAGGATCTTTCACGATCCTTTCCAACGACAAAGGACTGCACGATGCATGAACGAGTGCTCTTCGTAAAGCACCGTTCTGCTCTATGCAGAGGTGAGGGGGAGAACGACGGAGCGGCACCCTTCCGCGGGCTCTCCCCCTTCCCTTGCATTACAATCGTTTGTCGTCCATCGTCCGTGGATCCACCAGAACCGTTGTTCGGACGATGGACGACAGGCGTTGTACACACGCCGGATTCTTGCCCGATATCAGTCCTGAGCCAAATATCAGGCAAGAAACATTGGACATGTGTAGGTAGCTTAAGAGTACCTTTAATGACAATACTACTTATAGAATACTACTGTAACAGTAATCTCATAAAAAGCTTAAAGTAAAAAGTGTTAAAGTTTTTTTTCAGAAAAAAGTTTTGATAAATCTAACAAACTTTCTGTCCACAATTCAGCATATCTCTGCCACATTTTCATATATCAGTAAGGGCTAAGACTTGGCATTAAACCTACTTTTCTATGAAATCCACAAAAGGATTATCCTTCAGCTTGAACAAGGTCATAGGAGAATAGATGGAATGAAAATGTTATTTCAGGGTTTTACATTCTTCTTACATTTTGTGGGAAAAACAGTTTGTGCCCAAGAGATGTGAGGTTCGCTCGACACCATGTTTTACCAAAGTCAGTGTCTGGAAGTGCTTTTACACTGGAGCAGGATTAAGTGTGATAAAACAAGTGTGAAATTTCACAGCTTTATAAATACCTAAATAGGAAAGACTTTCTTTTATCTTAAAGATGAAAATCTTCCTAGACAATTGCCTTCTAATTACTTCCATATCCTCCTAATGTCTGTGTTTAACATTACCAAAAGCCCACTTATATTATGAAATTCTTACTTTTCTCCTAAAACTGTGCTTCCTCCTTTTGCACTGTAAAGCATCAATCTACACTACAGAGACTTCTTGCTTTTTAAGATGAAAGTATGGTAATGTCTTACACTTGTGTGTAGGTATGTTCAGCGTTATTAAAAAGTGATCCCTTCCACTGGCCTGTCACAGGATGGAAATTTAAGTAAACCTGTTCTTCATAACGTTGGCAATACAAGGCCTGATGAAAGCACAATATGTGACCAACTCAGGCATCACTTGTAACAGTCAGGCCATGCAGAGATTCAGTAAAGTACGTGTCAGGCTGATAAAAATGATAATCATTTCATAAAGGTTTTTTTCCCAGTATGGCATTGCAACTAAAAACACTTGATGGGAAAGACAGCAATGGTTTTATTCAGTGTGTAACCTTCTGCAGTTGTTCTAGGATGCCATTTGCAGCAGATCACGGCTCTTCCCAGTTCCTTTGATTGAGGGCAAATATCATACCATCTTATGTTCTTTTTTTAGATTTTCCTTTTTTTTTTTTTTTTTTTAGATTTTAGGTTTTTTTATTGTTTTTTTTACATTTTCCCTTTTAAAATAAATGTCATCATAACAAACTGATATTCATAACTAGATAGTCATTTAATTTTATTTTATTTTTTTTCACTATTTGACCAAATGTGTGTTAGACATCCTATTCCAGAACCATGGGTATTAATATGCCCTAAACCACACCCATAAAATATTTTAAATTGTCTGCAGAAATTGTCTCACATTTTGCCAAGAATGTTGGACAAAAAGACTTGTAAATCAATGTCCTAATACCTTTCAAAGGATGTTCCATTGTTTCCACATAAATAATATCTAACATTGGTGGATTGGACTATTTATCTACTTTTGAATTATTTGTTTTAGTTATGTACTGGGATATCATCCAGTGTTGCAATCTGCATACGTCATTAAGCACCCATGTAAATAAAAAGCCAGTCTTGTTCACTGAAATGGTGTTGATGGCCCCTTTATGTTACAAAACACAGTTTGAAATAAGTTTATTTTATTTGCAGATGCTAAGGACTTGCTCATTGCCTGATTTGTCAAAACTGTTTGACACTTTGGTGGATGTACCAAGTGTGGCTGAACTCCAGGGGGATGAGCAACTGGAGATTGAAGACATTGAGGATGAACCAGCTCAGGATGCAGATCATTCAGATTCTGAAGACACGTAAGGAAAATCATTTCAGGATGAATAAAGTCTGTGTCCTTGGACCTGGCACTTGTAATACAAAATATTTTTACCTTCTTTTATGTTTTAATTCCTATTTCAGCCCAAAATGTTAGACTCTAGCCTGTCAGGTTTTTATTGCTTGTCAGTCCTGTGCTAGGACATAAAGTGATAGGTAAACTCTCCATAATAGCTAAAGATAAAACAGAAATATATTTTTGGAGATAAAAGGGGAGGGGCAAAAATGCATACGTCAATATGTAATGTAAAATGTATAAATGTATTAAATATTAGTGTAAACATCAAGGTTTTATTTAAAAATATAATTAGCATGTTAATGGAGGGGGGGGGGGTATACTTAGGGAAGGCAAGGTATTATCAGATTAAACTTTAACTTTGACAGATGTGGGAAGTTGTTGTTTCAGTCTTTCCTCTGATATATAGTTACTTTGAATATAACAATGTTTTCAAATAAAGACTAGGTACAACAGTACAACCACTGCAGTTCTACATTCCAGCTAATATTGGGCTCACTAATTTCTTACCTTTGATTTGCTTTTCAGTATGTTTGGGGAAACAGACAGGGACTTGCAGGAGTTGCAGGCGTCAATGGAACAGTTATTAAGAGAGGATTCCCATGAAGAGGACTGTGGAGCTGAAGAGACTGGAGATTCACTGCTACCCAGTAAGATGGAGGAAGAAGAAGAAGAGGAGGAGGAGGACAATAACGAGGCAGCACAAGAGGCTGAAGCAGAGGATGAGGAGAATCAGCGATGCAGTGGAAGTGTGATAAATGAGGAGTGGCAATCAGGTAAATTTCACAGGTATCACGTATGTTTGCTAGCCAATAATTTTAATGCACATAGATGAAAAAAATATTATGTTTCACTACAGCTTTTATCCTGCCAAAGACCATAGTGGGTTTTCTTGTGGACTGTTTTACTTTGAAAATAAATACAGCACATGAAAGAAAATGTTTATGTTTTTTGAATAGCAACCAGGATTCAGTTATTTACTGTATGATCTGTAACCAGTAACTTCAAATCTGTAGGGAATAATGTGTATGCTAGCTGAATGACTATTTGCACAAGGGGAAATAGGGAAAAAATTATCCAGACAGCCTTATGTTTGCTGTAATGTAATGTTGATTGGCAGAAGTGACCCTGCGGGGCTGGTTACATTAAACAGTAGTTGTCTCATGGAATTTGTGTATGCCAATACTGGATGTTACTCTATTTTATTGTAGGTACTTAACTCTTCTAGATTTTGTTGTTGGAACCTTCTGCAGTCTGCAGTAACTATCTTAGGGTGTAACAAGTCTCTCCCAGCCTCTACTAGAATCGTAGGTTCCTGTGAATGTTCCTCTTAGAGAAAAAGCTTATTATGTTCTTCATTTGGGTATCTCCCTGGATGCCCTTGCTTTACAACCTGTGTCAGGATACTGATAGTTGCTTTTTGGATCACTGTCTAATGAAGAATATAAAAAACACCTCTCCCTCTCAGGAAATGATTTTTAATGAGAATAATCAGACTTTCTGTTTTTTACTGTAATTGTATCAAAGTATTAGGACTTGCAGAGACATTTCCTCTTCTGAACCTCTAAATAGGAATACATTAGATGCTTTCCCAGCTTCCTCTGCATTTTTGAACATTACTTTGCAAAAAAGGGGCCTTTACTTCTCAGAACATTCGGAACGGTTGTACCATTCAGACACTTGCCTCACCATTTTTCCCTATGAAACTTTTCCTTATTTAAGTATTTCCTGTTACAGTTGCCACTTGAAGTCTCAGCTAAAAGTTAAGGAAACATGAGCATAGTTCCATTGCCCCCTTTGACTTATCTTAGGGCAGTTTCATATTTTTCACCTGTGGGAAAACCTTAACGTCAACTGGTGACTTGGTGAAATCGGTTACTTTTTTTATTTTTTACTGTCTCTCTTTTCCGTCTATATGTTCCCGCTAAGTTATGCAGGTTTGTTAGCTAGTATGGTAGATCCTTTATGCTCATCTTAGAGGAGGAATTTGTTCTTGTTTATCACTTAATATGTCCAATTCTTCTGTAAACTTGTTATGCAGACAACTACTTAGAACCAAATGAATAATATGATAATGCCCATCCTTAATATAATTTCTTTCGGTCTTCCAGAAAGTTCCATTTTTCTTTGTCCCTCAATGGACAATATGGAAAGTAAGAATTAAGAACAAGAAAGTAAGAACCTGCAATCAATCTTTTTCTTGGAGTGCCTTATGAGACCCAAATCCAAACCCTCTGTCTTATTAATTACACTTTCTTGACTGCTAGGAGATAAACAAAAATGGGTAGTAGGTGGGGTTGACCTTTACATTTTCTCTTTACCTATATCCAATCCTCCTAAAGATAGCAACCTAAACCAAAGGCATCAGATCCTTCTGTCTCTCAATGGACTCCAAGTAAATTATATTATAGTTACTTCTTACAAAAATCACCTTATTCCATGCATGTTCAGTAACATCATTCTATGCTTTATCTGGGGATACAGGGGGATTCTTAGAACTAAAACATTTCCAGAACAGTCACAGGAGCGATGTACTTTTTAAAAGAAAAAAAAGTTAATGAGTTTTCCACTATTCTATGAAGATTCCTGGCTGATGAATCAAGAAAGCTGGTTCTTTTCTTATTGTACTTAACATTCTTTTCTGCTTTTTAGATGACAGCAGTGTGGATTTTGAGGGTGAATATGATGAAGATGACAGTGTATTTGGTCATCTAGAGGAACTGAGATTTAAACTGGAGCAAGAGATTGGCTTTGATAAGTTCATTGAAGTTTACGAGAAAATAAAGGTAACGTTTTGTGTGAAAGAATCTATGCTATAGGACAATATCTACTGATCAATTGCAGTATTTATTGGAAATTTTGCAAGGTTGGTTCAAAGTATTGGTGTAAGCAACAATGATGACGAATGGTACCTAAACCAAATTAATGAGTTTGTTCTTGAAGATGTTAATGAATAGGATTGAAATACGGTTTAGCTCTTTCCACCTTTAAGTCTGCCTTGCATACCCTGACACAAGGGCCAGAAACATTATTTTGACATGCACATCTGAAAATCTGTTATATTATTTCTTGTCTCTAATCTCATAAATGACAGTGTGCATAACTACATAGATAAACAACTTCACTGATGATTATTTTTAGCTATAGCTGGGGCAAAAGAAATCCACAATTAAATTCATTTACTGTTGACTGTGCACACCAATATGCAAATACTGAATGTATGTAAAATTATTGCAAGATATCAAAGCTTAGTTTGGTATCAGTAAGTACTGACATCTCCTACAAAACACTCATACAAGTTTAATGAGAGAGCAGTGCAGTTTGGGATGTATGTAGTATATCACAGGACACACCAGATATCATTGTGGTGTCTGATACTGTGAGGGAAGCAGTTACTATTTGACGATATTGATGTACAAAGAGATGATATGATGATTTCTTGCTTGCACACTGCACTTCATATCATTTACTTTATTTTCTGGATTTAGCTGGGACTTGTAGTTCACAGGAAGCAGGTGATAATCTTCTTCAGGACATTTGTTTATGAACAGGACACTAAAAGGCATGAGGGGTCTGAAGTCAGTACAATTACAGTACAATAGCTACAGGCAACCTTCGCTTACAAAAAGCTTCTTTTTGTATTTTTCATAAGTTCAGTTTCAAAAGAAAAACGTAAAATTAACACTAATCAACATGGTTGCTCTGATAATTAGCCTTTTAATGTACCAGACACAACATCTATGCACTACAGACCCAGATCTGTATTTTAAATAAAATATAAATGACAAATTTGACAATATTTTAGGCATTATTTAAGTTTTGGTTGTTTAATTTTAGGCCATACATGAGGATGAGGACGAAAATATTGATACATGTTCTACAGTTGTGGAGAACATTCTGGGCAGTGAACACCAGTATTTATATCCCAGAATTCTCCGCTTAGTTATGGCTGATGGCGCCTATCAAGAAGGTTAGTGACTTTTTTTTATTTTATTTTTTTTTATCCCACACGAGTGTCAGGATATTTTTTACCATGTGTTAAGTTTATGTATAATTCAGTCTTACACAAACAGGTACACATTTGAAACCCATTGTTTACATCTGTTTCTGTGAATGTTATACTCAAATATAAACCGTTTCATCTAGATTTACCTTAAAAAAAAAAAAAAAAGAACCTTGATTAATACTCAGGTGACATGTCCTGGATTGCAACTTCTGTGCATTGAGAGATCAGACCTATCAAAGACAAGATGTTTGTAACATTTTACATGAGCACACAGCTCTGTCTGCTGATGGCCAACAATAATGCACAAAGGAGGATATAGGATGGACAAAAGTGACCCATCATAACCAAATCAAAAATACAAAATACTTTTAACCTGTTAAAAAAAAAAAAAAAAGGAAAAATATATACAGACCCCATGTCATTTCATTTTTACCCTTTTAAATAAATGTTTTAAAATATAACAGACCATGGTTATTAATATTCATAATTGTTTTTTGGCATTTCTTTTCATCGCTGTTTTGAATGTTATCAGTAATGACCACATTTTATATATAATAATATTATAATTTATTATATATATATATATATATATATTTATAATAAAACGTAGACAATAAAAGTTGAGAAGGGGATAAATAGGAATACATTTTATTAGAATATATATATATATATATATATATATACATAAATACAAATATGCTAACATGTCTTTTTTTCTATTTTCTATAGATAATAATGAATAACTTCAACTCAGGATTTTCACATTATGCAATCTGCTGCTTGAATAAAATTCAGCATTCTTCTATCCCATTTACCATTCCTCAAGAAATTTTGATCTTCAGATCCTCTAAAAAGAGATTGTAATTTTCTATCTGCATGTCATTTCACAATCTTGTTTCTGCTGATAGAATGTTATTCATATTTATTTGTTTCTTATATGGCTTTACCTCGTACACTCATCATTAAAACTTATTACATATTTATTATTTTACATGGGTGACAAATTATCCATTTACCTAGAAATTACAGACACTTCTATACATTTCTTTAAGTGATTTTATTGGTAAATTTATATTGTATTCTGCCCTTACATTCCCAACATCCATCCCTCTTCTGCTCTTCTTATATTCACGTTGTCCTTGATTCAGCAAATTATCTCTAACAGGGCCACTTGTTAAAATCTTCTCCAGCGGAGCACAAACATTCCATAGTATTGATTGGAGAATGGACTATGTAAGTGCAGGCCTGCCTCAGAGGACTGTGTCCAATAGTTCTCTGACACTTAGGGAGTGTTATTTCTATGCATTGGGGTCAGGTGAATTTAAGGATGGGGAAGGTTGGGGCAGGGCAGCCTACAATATTAGTATATTAAGTGCAGGTACACATTAAATTAAAACACCACAAAGTCATTTGTTCAATGAATGGGTGAAATTGAATTTGTTAAATACAGCTATTGTTTTGGCATTTTTTTCTTGTTTTTGCTATTTGTTGAATTTTTCTGGGTTGTCTATGTGTCTCTAGCCAGTTGTCTGGGATGTCTCTAGCCAGTTGTAAGCATTGATTTAAGTTGTAGAACTAATATCGTCTTGATGAAACAAACCCAATCAGTTTTCACTTAGCCATTATGTAAATCCTTAAGTTTGCACATTTTTCTTGCCTATTTTGATAGCGACAATTACTGAGATTATTAATACACATTTTTTTTATTGAAAATAGGAGACATCTGGTTGATTGTGAGAGGGTGAATGATGATCTGTGCCGTGTTTTCAAAAAGTCTAGCATTTTGCTACATTGTAATACATTTATTTCAAATAGTCTACTCCCATTGCTCATATTTACCATACACATCATTATGCTCACTCATATGTTACATGCAATGCCTTAATAGTGTTTAATCAAATGAACTAAAAATTCAGAACAAATGTGTGATGTTTTTTCTACTTAATAGTTTGGGAAAAGGCTCAGAGATTAGGACAGACACAATCTACATTGCAGTTACCTTGTGAACACTCAGTTCCCTATGTCCATATTACAAAATTTTAACATTGGGTTATAGTATTTATTACATATCTTCTTCCCTTATAAATAGGCTGTCCTAGAGAATCTATACAGATATGTATTATTATATCTATGTGTATCTACAGGTGGTAATAATAGATTAGACTTCTAATTCAATAAAAAAGCATTGCTGAAGCCCAACTACATCCAAAATTTAATTTGTCTTGGATGGAGATGGAAGGAGTTAGAATTTATTGCCATATGTGATCTTATTAGAGAGATTTATTCCCCATGTTTTATTCCTGTTACATAGTGGCATAAAATGGAGGAGAAAGTTATCATCAGGACAGACTGTAATAAACCTTTTTAATGCTCACATTTGTTTTAACCATTTTCTAAAATGTGTCCTTGTTGCCATCTCTGTGTCACCAATAAAGACATACGCCCCATTAGATGAACCCCGTCACAGTACCATGAATCATAATGAAATCTATCCAGTCGTAACAGTTCAATCAAGTTTTCTTAATTTAGCAACCCCCCAGAAGAAAGGTTTTAGCTGCAATTGGGCTTAAAATGCTAACTTATATTCTACTTGTGGGAAACTACTGGTGCCAGCATGCCTTAACAGATGAGGTACTAACAGTACCAGCCTGCCCTAACTAGTGCGAAACTACCAGTATCCGTGTGCCCCAACAGATGATTTACTACCAGTCACATCCTGCCCTGACTGGTGAGGAACTACTAGTCCCAGTCTCCTCCAATAGGCAAGGAACCACTATCCCAGCCTTCCTTCACTGGTGAGGAACTACCGTACTAGTCCCAGTGTCTTCCAATAGGCAAGGAACTACCATCCCGGCCTGTCATTTCTGGTGAGGAACTATCAGTTCCAAACTTTTTTGTTTTTTTCCTAACTTCTTTGCACTACCTTTAAAGTATTGCATTTGTCATAAGGAAGGAGATGAGAAGCTGTATTGCAGGAGGCATGAACTGTTTAAGTAAATGTACTGTAGATACATGTAGAGTTTGTTTACTTTATATGTTTGCTGGTTTACCACCAGGTGGGATGATACATCTGCTTAGACTCATCTAACTCCCTGTATGAAAAGGCTTTTATGCATTCCTAATGTTAAAGCTTATTTATGTACACTGTCACAGATTGGTACAACAGCAATGAAGGGATATACGACTGCTAACACAGAGGTGCTTAGTAACTGTATTGTGGAGCATGTCTATAAGAATTTTCAAGGCCCTGGCAATCTCATAACTTCTATGTGTGTTCCTGATGGATGCTGGTTTGTTGAATGAGCCACTGGCTTCCTATATGTACTTGTTTGTGTACTTGGATGTTGTTGCTGAGAGATCTGTACCCGTGTTCTCAGATCCACCCGTGTGATGCCATCATTATAAGGGGTCTTGTTCTGCTTGCTGGAAGTTTTCTTTGTGTTATAGTGAATGCAGCAGGGAAGGAGAGGCTTCCCCTTAGGGAAGTGGAGGTTTGAGACCACAGATTTGTGGATAAGTCACAAACACAAGTATAGAGATTTAACACCTGAGCCCCTGAGAGGAAAAAAACCGCTAATGAGCAATTATACTCACCAATGTTTGTCAAAGTTATTAGATTTTGATGAAATAACACCTTTACCTTAGGTTATAAGGAAATAAAAGTCTTAAAAAGATTGTATGTAGAGCTGACGTATATTATTTCTAACATTCACAATAAAGATCTATTGTAATTTTGTAATTTGTTTTGTGTTTATTGGATTGATACAAACTTCAGTATTAACTCAGGAACCAACAATGTCATTTTAATCTTCTAAAGTGTAGAAGTTAAATATTAAAATCATCGCCACTTAAAATTTGATCATTACAGTGAATATATTTATATATTACATGTGTGCCTTCACATTACACAACCCTTTTACTTTTAAATAGTGGGAAAAGAATGGCTTACGACATACTTTTCCCTATAACCACAGACACCATACCCTGTTTCCAATTCATCCAAGAGTGACATGAACCACCTACATGGTAACTCAATACATACTTCAATCCCCAGGAGCTCTGTGCACATCCTGTCACTTGAAAATTCCTATAAAGTCATATATCACTGCTACCTAACAGTCCTGAATCACAAAATTTTTGGTATTTTTTTTTTGTTATCAACTTTTATGCTCTAGAACGTGTTCCCAAATTAAAGGGGTGGGGACACTGACAACAAACTTCTGCGTTGTGAAACCAGATGGATTTTTGATCTTCAAGCAACCACTAAACCAGGTCTCAAGATATCATTAGTTTCAAACCGTTTCTTACCTAATGGATATTTGATTTATATACTTTCATCTACCCACCATACTTTTTTTCTCTCATTGATATTTAATAATTATGATGCTTTGCTATCCTTATTCACCCAGTTATCAATTTTCTTCCTCACAATTATGTATACCCTTTCAGCCTTTAATACTGTGTGTGTGTGTGTATATATATATATATATATATATATATATACACACACACACATACACACTATGTTTTGACATGCAAAACCTTAGAATTGAAAGAGGATGTATTTTTTCCTTACAACTAGTATTTTTTCCTTACAACTAGTTCAAAAAAGTCTATTTGCCTGGCAGTTATGCTGACTTTCTGGCTTCAGTTTTTTTTTGACTGCATGCAATGAATGAAAACATAAGGGACAGTATAATAGCCAATCAACAGTGTTTTCATATAGTCTACAAGAGCATCCTCTGCAAATATCACTCATGATAGGTTTATTTTAGGATGTCATAAAATAGATGCTAGTCTCTGATTCACAATAATTTGCATGTTGCACGCTTCTTCCTTTACTGTTCTATAAAGAAGTTGGTGAAAGATCAGGAGCTGTTTCTATCAACAAGTCTAGGTAAAAGTTACCTGAATTTAGCTTTCTTTGTTTTTTATTTATGGAGTGACAACACTTAAGTGATTTCTCTGGAGAATGTACAGCATTGTCACCTTGTTATAGCAAGTATAAATCAAGGGATCTACTGGCAGGGTCAACAGGTAACAATACCATGTTACAGAGGGCACTTGGGGAGAAAAACAAAGTATTCTTACACACACTCGTAGGAATGCAGCATCGCTAAATAACTGGAAAGTGTGCAACCACATGTATAATGAGATTAGATGTGTCTGGCAGTAGGAATTGGGTTAGAAAATTTCCCTACTGGCATTGTCTTAATGAAATGTATTTTTTTCTTGGCTGGAGACACAATACAGGACAAGGAGCCAACACTTGTTGTCGTACACTCTAAAATGTTGTACTGTTTTATATAGTCTCTGCAGTATGCTAAAAATGAAACAACATTACTATACAAATGTTATCCATTATTTGGCACCATGATATTTAATTCTGCACACATGCTCTTCCAATATTTCACTGTTATTTACACCATTACAGTTATAGGGGTAAATATTTGCTGGTTCCAACTGGGATTAGGAAACCAAAAACTTGTTTGATACTTTCTTTGTTCTCTATTTTCCCTATATTTAAATACAATGCAATATGACCCCAATATCCATTACAAAGAAGTATTTGTAATTAACGAGCTGCATTTTGAAATAATTGCTAGCTGGAAAACTATCCCTAAACTTCCTGTTGTAGATTTGATTATGTTTATTGTAAACCAGATTCTCTTTGCTGGCTTTTAAAGAATTTCTCCCATTTTTTGTGCTGATTTAGGTTTGCTTGTTTCCCAGAATAATTAAACTCAGCCAGTCATAAACTTTACTTTCCTAACATCCCAAATCTCCGGCCTGTTTTATGATCCTTGTATGAAGTAATGAGGTGCTGATGGAAAATATTGTTGACATGAAATATTTGTTTCCATTAATTTGGAATAAACAATTAGCGTGGTTTTAAATGGGAACTATTATCAGTACGCTGGATATCTGTGTTTTAAGAGTGGGCTGTGCTCTGCTTCACATCAATGAACATGTACTTAACATTTTAATTATTTGTGAGAACAAGTCCTCTGCTCATAAAAAAATATTATTAGCATTTCCCTATTAAAAATAATAGGGTTCAAAGTTGGAGAATGAAAATAATGGAAACACTTTGCAGGAATATTGCTATGTGTCTGAGATGTATTAATCTGTACAGTGCCATTTGATGTGACAGACAGGGCAGATGTTTTGGATATTTGGCTCTAATACCCAGAACCTTTATTTATCAGGACAGCTTTCAGCATACATACATGTAGGAGTTGTTGTACGGGTCATTTCATCCCTGTGTATCAACATTACAGAACATTAGAAAGACATATAGTACTGCAGCCCTATTTCTTTAACACAAGCTTTATAGTTGATGATGTTTATTTTGCCATATTTTGCCTTTTCTAATCTTCTCTCCTTCCTGTCTGTTGTACCCCCTACTACTAATATGGGATCACCTCAAGCAAAGAATGTGACACCTGGGCTTGTAACCCTGAGGATTTCGGCACTCCTTGCTGTGAGGAGGTGCTAGGTCTTGGCCCCCAGGATCACCCTACCGTTGGATAGGACTTGGTCAGTAACTCAGGCGGAAGGTCAGAGCAGAAAGCAGGCAAGGCATGGCCAGACAAATGGTCAGGGCCAGTGGCAAGTAAGGCATATTTTGTAAACCAGATGGAAAGACAGGGCCGGCGGAATACAATGCTTTGTTGGTAATCCAGGCAGAATGTCAGGGCAACTGGCAGGCACAGAGAGAGATATAGGTAGCCAAATGCTAAGGAGAGTCCCAAAACACTATGTAGCTGGAAAACAGCAGAGGTCCTGATTCCCAGGTCAGAACCTCCTCTCCAGAGCAGCAACGTTTAGGTGACACTCCCATTACAATGCTAATTAAATTTTTTAATAAAAAAACCCTTTCAGTTTTAAATACATACCCAACTTTACACTTAGTTTAAAACACCACAGGACCCTGTTTGATACTCTTTTAGGAGCCCTCTGACCTGATGGAAGAAGTAGGGCGGCTCTTAGAAGGAGTTATGCAAATACTAAAATGCCCTGATGGGTAGTTAAAAGTTTTAGATTTACTAAACATACACTGTAGAACATTTTATCATATCTTCCTAAAACTCAAGATTTTTACATTCTACCTTTTCTATCTCAAATCCAAAATACCAAGAGCTATGTACCACATTTTACGATGAAGGAGAACCATCTAAATCAGTCCTTTTTTGCCCCTGGGTTTACCCTACCACTGGTTAGTAAAAGAAATCCAACCTAAAATATCAATCAGTTTATCCAACATGGATACAAGCAACAAGGAAAGATAAGGAAACCATGGCTTCAATGGAGGATGGGCTGAGCGAAAAGTTAAAAGTTTGATATATTAAAAATATTACATACTATATGCCTACTACTGTGGTCAAATAACCACTGAACTAGAAAGAAAATATTCCCGGAGCCCAGAGTAAATAATTTATACCCACTGGCTGCTGTGCAAATGCATCACAACTGTTTTCTAGGCAAAGTAATTTAGATGATGTGAGCCTTAAATTATTAAAAGCAATTACTTGTACATGAAAGTATTATCTTGGATGGATAACACAATCTCAACTTCCAGTGAAGATTTAGACTCTCAAAACAAACTGTTTCCTTGAAATAAAATTAAAGACATTTTTACATAGACATCATTGCTAATCTCTCCTGGGAGCTCATTCCTAATGCTGTCTACTGCATTTATCTTGTCCTATTAAAAATGCATTAAGTGTAATAGAGCTCTGGCAAATCTCTGTTGTGCCTTATGGGACATTAGGGCACCATACATCCAGTTGCTCCCGCAAAAGACACATTAAAGAGTATATATATATATATATATATATATAGTGGTAGATATAGCCAACAGTGGGCCATTGTGCAGTACTGACTTTGGGCCCCTGTTAGCTGAGGAGGGTCTGGGGCTCTTGTGTAGCAGCACTCTTTGCATATACCTATGTCCCCCTCTCTATATAAAATATAAATAATAATATTGTATAATATTAAAAAATATTTTTTTATATATATTCCAGAACTGTGCCATAATAGTTTTACATCTTAATATTACATATGATTTACCACTAGCAGGTAGCATACTAATTGTTGCAGCTCTTCACTAAGCTGACTTTACTGTTAAGATATAAATAGAACACATAATGTGATCTTCTGCTATTAAGGGTTATTTACAACATGCAGTGCGGACTGAGTAAATTTTGGGGACAAGATAGTAAGTGAAGAAAAATCTGCATTAGAAAAATAGACAACAATAAAAGTTTACTGAGGTTCTAGCATTTCCCCAGGTAACTTATAATGACTTCTATTTGAGGAACTGAAGGAACCTCTCCAATGGAGCCTCCAGCAGAAGTAAAACTTTATAGCAGTCCTCCCACTCTAGCCAAAACTAGAAGAACATTTTGGGTATGGGTATAGATATACTTTAAGAGATACTATGTTTACTTGTAATATAAATATTTATATAGTAAAAAATATGGTATATAAAAGCATAAACAATTTAAAGAAAAAATGTAATTAATATTAATATTTAAATATCATTTTTTAATTTAAATATAATAATTTTTACATCCGCTTCTTCTACAATTTGGTCTCATGTTTTTATCCTGAAGAAGCACACAAGGTTTTGGCAAAATGTGTCAAATATCATCGAGACCAGTCCAGTACTTCTTTATTGCCATAAACATTTTGATTTCTTCAATTTGTCTATATACGATTTTAACTACATTTGTATTGTTTGTTTTCAGTAAAGTTTTGTTGTTTTTTTTTCTCTTTTAAAAAAACACTTGTGTATAAGTTTAAATGTATTGGTGCCCAAAAAGTGCCAGTAGTTTTCTTTTTGTGCTTTAGTTGAATAAGTTGTATTTAGGCATGTGCCACTTTTGTCATATACAAGACCATTATGCTGGAATATATATAAGATTTTTACATTTACAGAAGCAACAAGAAGCCTGGAACAAGCTTTATTTCCAACGCCAGCCAATTACCTGCATGGTTCTTTATCTTGTCTTTAAAAACAAAGCACAGACACATGGAAAATGGCTTTTCCATCCCACTTCTTTTCCCTGTGGTATATATCGACTTGAGTTTTCCTATAAAGCAAACCTTTTGGAAATACTAAACATTAATAATTTCCTTTAAACGTTTAAAATAGACAACAGGTTTGCTTTATAGGAAATTTTAGGGCAATACATAAGTGTTGCCAAAGAGCAGACATCCCAGAATGACTGCTATTTCCTTCTGGCTTCTCTAAAACTTGTTTCACTTTGTTCTACGGTCTTGACATTGGGGTTAAGCCCCCCAACTGCTACTACCTTGGTCTAATTAGATTGGCTTGAAGCAGTGGTCGCCAACCTTTTCAGACCCACGGACAACTACATTTTCCAGCTCCAGACCGGAAGCAACTTCCCCCTGGAGTGAAGTCATGATGCCAGAACCTGCCCACTCTCCCATCGCAGGCTCAGACCTGCGATGGGAAGGGGGGCAGGTTGTGTCCAGAGACAGAGAAAATTTTCTTGACCTCTGTCTTGAATGCCTGTAAGGATCTTGTCTTTGGACCTGGACATTGGGCACTAAGTAGAACTTTTTCCTGAAATCAAGCCTCCCCTTATACCAAAGATAATAGGAGGGTTTCAGAGGGTTTTCTGGGTAACAAATAACGAGCATCTGCTGCTCTGAATTTTCAGCTCTTTTGTAATGTGTAAAGGTATGCACATTAAAATGTGTTATGTTGTCTGTTAAGAAGCATTGCAATGAAATAGGATAATACTTTGAATGGACCACCATTATTTGTAATGCAGCACATCACAATGTAAAGTAATAAGGTGCAACCCAGGTAAGACGTGTATGGTGAGCTATCATGACCCATAGGTGTGAATGAGCCCATTAATCTTTTAATTAACTGACAGCTGGACTGAGGTTGAACAGTCAATACATTGGGTTCTATTTATAAAGCAGGGAATCTGACATTCCTTCTAACATTTACTGATGGGAATCAATTACTGCAGTTGAAACACATGGACCTACAGGATTCCTACAAGGGAATGTTTGAGGGAATGTGTCAACAAGAAAGACATAGACTGACATAGAAATGAAATCTGTAATTTATTATAGGTGATTTTACCTATGCATGGTATATATGTCATGTACATTTAGATGAACAAAAGCTCCCATCTTATTTTGCACAGCATATTGTAATTTCAGTCTATTTATATCTAGTCTTACACTATCTAGTCTTACACTTCATAAAGAAAATAAAAGATTTATCTCTTTTATTTTTATTATTAACATGTATTTGTGGTATATTATTTTTGGTTACACTTTATATATCTCTTCCCTGATCTAGTATGTGACGCATCAAGATCTGTACTGCTGCTAAGTATACTATGGAGAATAAAAGTCTCAAACATTAGTTACCAGCATATCCAGTTCTGCACAATGACCTCCATAGTCATCTACACTGACACCTTGACGTAATGCTTGGCTTGAATAGACAAATGTAAGAAGAGCTCCCTGTAATATGTATGGAATGAATATGTTCCACATGATTCACTAAGAAGGAACCCACACACAATAGGGAACTGTCACAAGTGATGCGTGAATGGTGGAAAAAGTTACCTAATGAAATCTGTTTTTTTTTATGTGTTCTGTATGGAAGAGCAAGATCTATGGTCTTCTACCAACTTTATCCAGGATTCCATAACAACAATGTGCATACAGGCATCACACCTGGAAATGACAATGTGCCACAATGATTATTTTTTCCATGTTGCATGAAACATCCTGCTTGTGATCATACATGGCCGGCTTCAACATAAATGTGAATGTTCATTTACTTTTAAGTGAAGTCAACCAACTAGTAATCGGTCAAACTCCCCCAGGCATCTTTTACTGTATTTGCGATTAGAAATGGAACGAAACAGGGTTGTCCTTTATCACCCCCGCTTTTTGCTTTATGTATAGAGCCCCTGGCGGCCTGTATTCGTTCCATATGTGGGCTTATAAAAGACATAGAGTGGCTAAATCTATTGTTTGCACACCCAGAGAATGGGGAGGGCTGGGGGCTCCAGATGTTCATAAATATTATGTGACAGCCCAACTACGACACCTTTTGCTATGGACCTCCCCATGTCCCCCTAGTATTTGTGCAGAACTGGAGAAGGAATGGATACCACCCATTCATCCT
>NC_092860.1:112495544-112503417 GCF_032062135.1 Pyxicephalus adspersus | reverse complement strand
CCTCAGCCACCTTCCAGGCTCTTACTACATTTGAGCGACTATGTTTGGAGGGGCCCTACACCAAAGGAACGATCTCCTCTATATACCGTATCCTGCACGCTTCCATGCGGGGCAGTTCCTTTAAACTTGCTTATATGCTCAAATGGGAGGAAGTTTTAGGTCAGTCTTTGACTACGGAGGATTGGCTTGATATCTGGGAGGCGGCCCATAAAAGCTCTATTTGTGCCTTGTATAAAGAAAATTTGTACAAAATGGTGCTTCGGTGGTATCACACACCGACGGTGCTTCATCGTTTGTTTCCTACTGTGGATCCTATGTGTTGGAGGTGTGGTACACGCCTAGGTACACTAGAATATATATTCTGGTTCTGTCCGCTTATTCAGCCATATTGGTCACAGGTTAATGATCTGATATCAGTGGTGACTCACGAACAGGTGACATTGGATCCCCTGCATCACCTTCTGGGGCGACCTCTCCTAACTGTGCCAAGCACATCCCGTAAACTGATATCCCATATCTTGGTTGCAGCGCGCACACTGATAGCCTCCAGATGGAAATCAACGTCTCCACCCTCTCCAGAGAATCTTTACACACGAATACATGAGATCCGCCTTATGGAATATCTTACGGCAATTATTAGAGACACGATGGGCAAATTTGAGTCGGTTTGGGAAGCATGGGACCATTATTCTGCAAATTTGTGTAGCTGATGTTTGTGGTCTCTTTACTTCTTAACTGTGCAGTGCCTTATGTCTCAGGTTTTACTTGTTATTACACCTTCAGAGATTCCTATGCTACCTTGTGAAAGGTAATGTATATTGTATACTTTTTGTGTGACTCTGGAATATGTTTTAAATTTTTTCTTATAGTGTTGTTACCCCCTTATGTTTTTTCCCCTTTTTTTCCTTTCTGTACCCTGTTAAAAATTTCAATAAAAATATAATTACAAAAAAAAGAAAAGCAAAAGCAAGTATTACTATGTGATGGTATGGCACTGCCAGTATTTGTTTGTACTCACCCCATAGGTTTCTGTGCATATGGTTTCTATGCAGTATATTAGATACATGTTACTGATAGATGCACGGAAGCAATTCGCTTGGTAAATGTGTGTTAAGCAAAATTTTTTTGTTTTATTTTGCCCTCAATCTTTCTAAATTGACAAAAACTGCTGATGCTACCACTGACAAAATGTCAGTGTCTCCCTAGTAAGGCTATTTATTTGGGTAATTGCCAAACCCATAGATTAAGTCTTTTATTCTGCACAGAATGCTCAGGCTGGTCATACATGAAAAAATAACAGAATAATTAAAGATTCAGTCATTTTCAATGATCTTTAGCTTACAAATAATCACTAGGCATAACAAACAAAAATATCTATTTATTGAATTTGGCAGGATTTTCTTCAGGAATAATTGTTCTGTACATTATTATTATTATTATTATTAAACAGGATTTATATAGCGCCAACATATTACGCAGCGCTGTACATTAAATACATAATGAGCTCTTTTTGATTGAACCAATAATTTAGCACAGTCTGCTTCTAGGAAGAAGCAGTATTTATTCAAACACTCTAAATAACAAATGATCTGATTTTTTTTTTTTGCCTGTTGCAATCATTGAGAAAATAATCATTATTTTGTAAGTTTAAGAAAGAATTAAATTTAGAATTTGGTTACTGAAGACAATAATGAAAATATGCCAGACAGTTTAATTATAAGGTCCCAGATTCCTAAGTGCATGGGCACAACCTCATCAGGTATCAGCTAAAAGTTCATTATCCACAATGTAAATCTACTGCCTAGTACATGTTGGGAGACTTTCATTTTTAGATTGTTTGTGAAGGGCCCCACAATATGTGTCCCCCAGTGGGGAGAGTAGTCAATCAATTTCTTCTGGTACTCATTGTCACCTATACAGAAAGTGAGGATAGATCCAAACATTTTGAGATGGGACTAGGAGGAAGAAAAGGTGACGGTAAATCATCAATTAGTAACAAATGTTCTGAAAACATCCCTTTTAGATGGAGTCTCTGGAGTTTGCATTTCCTGTTACGTCCCCAGAACAGTCTTCCCAGCAGAATATAAAACAAAGATAACCTAATAAAGATTTTAAGCTATCTCTACTAAATTTGCATTTATTGGGACATGCCACCAAAACCCATTTTGTTATGTTTTGGTTGATGCTGGCACGATGGATCAGACACCAGTTTTATTTACAATAGGAAGACTCCAGATGTGTAAATTTCTTGCTATAGTCCGACACCCCTCAGCCACAGATAAGGGGGACTTATATTTCCAACTACAAATCTGTATAAACCAAGGAACGATGATTTCATGTTCATGAAAAAATGGCTGGTGGGCTATATGAAATATGGAATCATTTTTTTTTTGGTTTAAAGAACATGCCAGCATCAACAAATACTGGAAATATAAGTGAAGCAAAGAACTATAGGAATGTCTTTGGGGTGTGATGTATCCACATGCCCTTTATTGTATTACTTTGGCTTTTGCTCTCCTAAAGAACAGCTCAGATGACATTACAAAATTTTCCAGAACAAATCGCATTCTGTTTTTTGTTATCTTACTGACTTTTTCAATTTAAAATTCTTCTCAGCTCATTTTCCTTTTGACTGCTCTGCACTTTATGGTTGAACACTCTGTTAAAGTCCTAACACTTAGCTACCCCATTACCAGGTAACTCCAGGGGAGAGGGCAGAAAAGATTTAAAACAAATAAAAAGTGTACATAACCTAGGGGTCAGTCGCTGGCTTTAATCACCACACCAAAAGAACAAATAAATGGCTTTTGAAAATGACACCTCTGCATCATACTTAAATTGATGATCCTTCACTGGCTTTCATTACTTTTCTAATAGTAAACAGAAAAAAATATGATAGTCATTTTCCACTTATTCAGACCTAGACAGTGAGTGTTGTGTAGTCTGTCTGCTGTGTGGTAGTGTCACGTATCACATTAAGTTTTGGATTCACAGTATCCTGTTGAGATATCTTGTAAAACCTTTATATATTTATTAGTTTTGTCTTCTCAGCTGTCAGCAAAATGGAGTAAGTCACGCTCATTGACAAACAGGCATGCACATTACATTTTAATGCCTCCTTTAGATTGTATCCTTTTTTTAAAAAAAAAAGCCTAAGCTTGATTTCAAGTCATATGATATGTTTTATTAGACTGAACATATGTTACTACTGTATTATGAATTATATCTTGTACATTACATAAATTTACATTGATAGATTGTACCCATGTAACATCATTATTCATGTTGAAACTGAATTTTGGGCTTTCATTTAAATATATTCCTCAATATGAAAAATGAGTCCACCTTGTATACTTAATATAACTTTGAAATGCTAAACATTACCTTGTAAAAGTAGCAGTGACTTTACCACTGTGCTGCTTATAGTCTGTGCAAAGAACAAGTCTGTAAGAAGGGCCAGGCAGGTCCACTTCCTACAGGCTGCTCACAGAAAACTACATGGGGGCTGACACAAGACCAGTCACCCTGCACAAAAAGACAGAGAAGGTAGGGTTGGTCTGTGTTACATAAAACCCAAAAGCAATGTGCAGGAGCTGTTGAATGCTTGATTACCGCACAGATCTGGATAAAATACTAAAAGAACATCAAGATTTGAGTAAGAATTGAAAATGCCTTGACTGTTCCCTTTGTTAGGCCTCATGTGTCCCTGTCTTAGCCTGCAAACCACCAAGCTCTAGATGTGGCATTTAGCTTGGATATAAACAAGTCAATGGGCAAACGGCTACAATTCTGACCCACAGTAACCATCATACTTCATTATTCAACTAAACAAAAAGAAAGAACTACATTATCATCTAGCGTGAAAACAGCAGCATATAATGGCACCAATTGACCGTGTATAAAAGCTTTTATTGTAACCTCATTGTAGGTTCAAACTTTTTAACGTTGTTTTGTACTGTGCTAAGCTAAGAATGCAACGAGAAACCAAGAATTATAGCCCTTACCTATTTCTTTAGTCTCCCACCTTTTTACTCTCTATTTCTGCACCCCCATGTTATCACCCTTTCTACACCATTCACCCAACACTCCTCTTAGGCTTCATTCACACTGTATTTGTGTGCTGTGATGTGAAAATACAGGAGGTTGCTTTGCACATTTCATTGTAGAACATTTGTACGGTGGATTTGGGGTGACATGAATGTCAATATAGTGCACCAACATATGCGTTGTCAATTAACAAAAAGTGTTAGTGAGCACGATCCCACACAGATATTATAGAACAGAAGGTGTGTCAGGCCAGTTCTGTTACTGATTATTCAAAGGGTTCTGTGGGTCTAACTCTGGAATAACCCTGCATAGTTCAATAGACACTAGGAGGTTGTTAGCACAATGTTTTAAAACTATTAGATTGCATATCAATATCTGTGACTTCAATTGGCAATAGCCTACACCAACATTCATTAGGACCAATCAATACACATTAAAGTACTAATGGGACCATGCCTACAACAGCAGGGTTGGGGTCTAGCCTCAGAGCTACAAATGTACACTGAAGGTACACTTGTACAATTTAGATCACTGTTTCTCAACCTTTTAAACATGGGGAACCCCTTGAAATAACGTTTAGGTCTTCAGGGAACCCCTGCTATAATAACTATATATAGCAAAATAATCATTTACATCTGTTAAACTGACCTGAGAAGCACAAACTGCTCCATGCTTAAGGAACCCTAGAAATCTCCAGAGCAGGGGTGTCAAACTTTGGCCTGCAACGTCCTATTTTTTTGGCCCCCAAAGGAATCCTAAATATAAACTGCAGCTGGCCCACCACTGCATTGAAATAGCGCCGCTACTACTATTCCCAGCATCACTTGCGTCTATAGACCAGTGCCTCTCTACCTATGCGTGGCCCCCCATTGGACTGTTTTTTAGACGCAAGTAATGTTGGGAATGGTAGTAGCGGCATCACTCGCATCTATAGACCAGTGGCCCCCCATTGGACTGTTTTATAGACGCAGGGAATTGTAGCAGCAGCGGTATTTTAGTGAAGAGGTCGTTCCAGCCACTCACAACATTAAGCCCCGCATTGGACAGTTAAGAAGTTTCAGTTTCAAGTTTGGTCTGCGACTTTGTCTACGTTTTTCATTTTGGCCCACTGTGTATTTGAGTTTGACACCCCTGCTCTAGAGAAACCCTGGTTGAGGAACACTGATTTAGAAGTTGCATGGATGCCTAATGCAAAATACCACTTTTTAATAGTTAGATAACAATTGTTTTATACGCGGTGTACGCAAACAAATGGAAAGCTAATGAGAAAATAGGCACAGAGAGACTATTCTGAAAGGCGGACAGCCCTCCTGCAGATCAGAGATAGGTATATATATATAGAAGCCAAGCATGGAAGAATTTAGGGGCCATTCTCACCTATGTGTTTAAGTTCATGCCAGTGCATGACTATGGGTTCTCCATTAAAAAAGTACTAATTCACACCTCTGCTATGCGTTGATATGCGTTGTCTTATTTTGAATGTGTTAACACATATTATAGAGCCTACTGATGGCAAAGGCAGCACATGAAATTGATTTACATGGCAAAATGTAAAAATGTGCACAGGAAGTTGTATATTAATACAAAAATGACAAATATCATGTATATAAAAAAAAAACAAGATTGCTAGCCGTTTGCAAATTTAAGCTGGAATGGAAAGTGTTATGACATTATTAGGTGATATGAAATAATCACCGTTTTCAGTTCCCTATAAGAATAGTTGGTAAACCTTGTAGTAAATGATAAATTCATGTGAAAGGTTAAAGTGACTATTGAGATACTGAGCATGCTGTTTTTCCCATTATTAGCTGCCTAGAACAAACAGGTGAGATTTCCAATCTCATATATTGTTTGCCCTTAAGGCATGCAGCTCTCAGCACACACGCCCATCACTTACATGGCAGCTAGATAAGGGCACACCTTATTAGCTAATGTACCTTAAATAAACACAACAGATAGGTCATTTAGGATCTGAGTGCCATATTTCATTGAGAATCTGTATAGTTTTAAAATATGTTTTGAACTTTATAAAGGCGATTATCCTAATTCAGACAATATTTTTTATTAATATACACGACAGACATAAAACACACATTACAATGCATAGTATGTGAATTGTGGCACACTGTGGTATGTTGTGCATTGTCCTCCATGATAAACATGCCATACTTGCTGTATAGTAATAAAGGAGATTGATCAGTGCAAGTTATTGTATATTGGTCAGCCCAGACTGGCATTGTACAATTTTCTCCTTGTTTGTTTTATCCCACCATCATTTCTTGTAGAGACAATAAAAATACAAGTGATAGCAAAACTGTACAAATCTGTATATCACATTAATATTTATAATGTGGAACAGCATACAAATAAAATATGAAAGCCACAATGAAAATAACGTTATGGTTACCTCTACCACTTCCTCTTTTACTGGTTTGCTGGATTGGATGTTGTTTTTTTTACCTCAACGGAGCTTTAATATCATGATATTTACAGAAGAATTTTTAATCCCTATCAAGTCTTATCACCATTAAAAAACATGTTGTCTGGTGGATTTCTCATGGTTCGAAAATGGAAAATTACAGAATAGCAAGATGAATCCTGATCCTTTTTTGTGGCAATGTCAGAATGTGTGGTGAGTAAAATACTGAGTGATACATCTCGAAAACATAAGTTTGGGTTGAATTGAACTTTGAGCATTCCAAAAATATTTATGTGGTTTGACTGCCTATCTTCCACGTGCACAACTGGAGTCCCTCAATGTTTCTTTGCAGATACTAACTTTGCATAGACATGCTCTGCCCTCCCCATACCTTAGACTCAATGGTCCTGATTTATTAAAGATCTTCAGGACTGGAGAAGATAGATTATTATGTTAGAGCCTGGGAAATCCAGCAAACCTGAAATTGATTTCCTAAAATCATGTGCTATTAGTTGCCCAATATTTTTAGTCCTGGACCAGATCCGTTCCAGATTTGCTGGATCACCCAGATTCTATATAATAGTTATAATATTAGTCCCTAGGTTTTTAAACACAAATGAATCCTGTTTTTGATAATAGGGTCACACATTTTCATTACATTAACGCTACCAAAACCATACTCTCTATTCCCTAAACCTTAAAATACTCATGTATAATGAAAAAGAAAAAAAACTGATTACACTGATACAATGTGGGTAATGTATACAATGTTTCCAAGATGGCATGCAAGATTCTGGTAATGCAATGTTTTCTTCTAGGACAGAGATGACAGCCCAAGAAAGTGCTGGCATGTTTCTACAGGCCATGATGTGTTTCACTTAAGGCAAGGTCATAGGTCAGAAAGCATTGGGCCATTTTCAGCATTGTTTTTGTTTTAAATAAAGTTACATTATTTATGTAGTTAACAACACATTTTAGTTATTTCTTTTACATTTTCTACAATGTAAAAGACAGTTAAACACTTTCACCAAATGATATTTATAGAATGTAGATATTTATAAAATATTTTACAGAGTAAAACATGTATGTGATTTTTACATTTTATATGTGCATGTTTACTCTCCTAACTTCTATTAATGTATTATGTATAATACAAGATTTTATAGAACATTAACAAATATAATTTTTCTTGTTTTTTTATGCAGACATGCATTGGATTTTAGCCTACACGGTTCATATAAATGTTCCTTATATATGCCAGATATGTTATAATTACAACAGTGGTCCTTTCTGCTGGTTAATGATCAGACAGGAAGAATCATACAACAACATTGGGAGAAAAATGTATTGACATTAGATTTTCAGCCGATGCAATCACAAACGTTCACCCCAGCAACTAAAGTCTAT
>NC_092860.1:112466039-112494219 GCF_032062135.1 Pyxicephalus adspersus | reverse complement strand
TTGTCAAGCAAGAAGGTAAAAATTGTCAAAGGAAACTTAACAGTAGATTGGAGATAAGAATAGATGTGCAAAAATAATGAGAATGACAAATCAGCAAAACATTACATATTTATAGCAACATACTATAAATAGGTACCGTAATTGATAGTTATAAATGGGGATGTTGTCAACGCTTACTGCAAAAGAACTGGGTACTTGGTGAAAGACTTGAGGCACATACTTCTATTCCAGGATCAGCAATGTCTTGGACTTACAGCTACTATTGTTCGGAGAAAGGGTCCTTTTAAATACATAATAATTTTTCCGGAGCCTTTGATGAAGAAATGTAAAATAAAGAATATACGATAAATACCATACATTTGGTAATGATTATGAGCAGGGAAAATGCCTAAAACTATCATTTATTACAATACCTGTTCCAGGTGGCTTATTGATGAGGCTTATTGAGGCACATGGGTGACACATCAGAGTGGAGCAGATACATTTACACAGCCTTCTCTGTACTTAATAAGTAAATCTGGCTAAGCTGTTTTTATAACATATATACATGGGTGGTAATGTATCACTAAGATCGGTCACCAAGTACTGGAAACAATGAAAAATAACCACAGCCTTATAATAGCACTTAATATGGAGCCATTAGGGGAAAACTTATTTTGTAAAGTGCTATGACCTAAATCATTTTTTGTCTCCACACATCTTCATCACAGTGTAGGTGGTCTATTAGTTGTATGCCTCTGGTCCATAAACTTTATAGCACATTGACAATATCTTTGGGGAACAGTATAATGATCACAATGCAAAGAGATCAGGCACAGCATCTCTGCTTTTTCCATCTCTTTCCCTGGTGTTAGTGTTAGGTTATAAAAACCTCATATCCATTGACACTTTCTGGAATAACTTTATCCTCACACTGTGCGAATCTCTTCCCTAAAGCACAGAACAGAAAGGTATAAATCTGCAAAATCTTGGACTATTAAATAAATAAACAGGATCTGTCATTAGGAGATTATATAATCCCAAAGCATTGCAAGCATTCGTGTCAGAACCTGCAGTGGGGGCCTGTTCTCCAGAAGACATATAGATTGGGTTTTTGACATGTTTTTATATTTGCAGATCTCACATCTTGACGTCTATTACCTTCTATTGATTGGTGATTTTAGAGCAGCTAAGGACAAACAGAGGTTAAACCAAGAAGTCATTCAGCTATGATTAAGATTTATCTGATTGTCACAGAAATATGTACTGATTGTTGAGTCTGTCAGTTTGAAAGGCAACATAGACTCCTAGGTACACAAAGGTTATGTCTTTAGCTCAAAAAACATGTCCGATAACACAAAGTTTTTTGCATTTTTTGGTGGGGTGTGGAGGTCTTTTTTTGTCTTATTTTCAGTGTTTCCTTTTAGCAGGTGGAGGTGTGATGTCCCAAACTAAGTACAGGAGTCAGTACTATGTATTTTGTTTGAATAAACAGGATTCATTGCTACAGCTAGATTTCCCTGTTCCTCTAAATACATTACTTATGAGTTTATTTTTTTTCTTTATTTTTGCATAGGAATGGCATACAACAAGAACAGAATAGCACAGAAAATGGCTAATACAATATATGACTGTAAAGTAACAATGTATGTAATTTTAAACTGAACAGTAATCTGCCTTTCCTGTTTTTTTATTTCCCCCATTCATCAACATGCTAATAAAAGCAGGAAAAAAGGCTGGTTTAAGCTGGAGGGAAAAGGGCTATGTGTTGCTGGATGTTCATGTTGAGATATGGATCTTGATGGTGCTTGATTTACTCTTTTACCTGATGTGTCTTGCAAACGTCTTTAGATGAAGCACCACCACAAACCATTACTAGACAAAAAAGGAAGCCAATGCCCCTTATCATTGAGGTCTCCCCTTTTACTTGATTATTCGTATAATTATAGACTACCTTTTTTCTTACAGACCTAATTATTTTTTATGACTTTTTAGTTAATTTTTGATGGAATATTGGCTGTTGCTTGCTTCAGCTCATCCACCCCCTGTGGGACCACCTCTGCTGCCTCCAGGAAGGTAGAGACTGTGGGCTCCTAGAGATCTGTGATCATTGTGTGACAGTCCCCATGCTTATTGGAACCTGACCTTTACATTTCATTTGGCCTGGCCATTCTTCTTCTTCTTATTTTTATTATTATTAATAAAAACAGGTTTTATGTAGCGCCAATATATTACGCAGTGCTGTACATTAAATAGGACATAGCATGTAACTGCATTCACAACATTCATGGATATTCGTATAACCAGATACTCTTGTGGCATTGCCCATCTTTAATTTTGTTGTTACCACAGTTTATAATTTAGTGTGTTACTTAGTGAACTAATTAGTGAACTGACTGGAATTCAGGCATTCCCCACTATTCTTTTGTGTGGAACTATCTTATCTTTCTTGGGTACAGTCCAGGTATAATTCTTACCTGCCTAGGACAGCCTGACTATGTTTGAGTTGAGTGAGCTCCGCAACCTCCTGGGAACTGCAGTTTAAATTACGTCATGGGTAGCTTGGCTTTTAGGATGCAATTATATTGTCATGAAACATACTGAGGGAGCAGCGGGTAACTCTGATTCACACTGTGTACAGTAACTTCCCCAAAGTAGGTTTTCACCCCTGTGAATGGCTGCGATGAGGCGACTTTAGATCAGATTTGGCTCTACAAAGGCTTCTTCTCTGCTCCTGTTCACCTCCTTACCTTTTGGTATTCTTTCTGCTACTTAAACCTTAAATCCGTCTGTTCTTCTTTTCCCATATTTTTATTTTCTTCCCAAACATTCCATCCCCCTTTCACTCATCCCCCACTGGATTATTCCCCCTTCCCCCATCTTTTTTTTATATATATAATAAATAGTTTTTTTTTACACAGAATAGGTAAAATATTCCAAAATTGTCAATCAGATGAGAAGACTGCAGCCTTTCTGATTACGTGTTTAGATTGGATGGCCAAGAGAAGTATTAACTCAATACTTACCTACAATGACTGTGCCATTATTGCATTTTTCTCTGTTGTTTCATTCTGTAGTAGGTTTCAATACTTTGGATATGACACTGAGTCTGGTCCCTTTGATCTTTTGTTTCTACTCAGCCATGTGTCTCGTAAATTGATGTTAAGTTCTTTTCTCTCACCTTAACTAAATGTTTTAAATCTGCTTAGGAAAGACGAGAAAATAATCCTACTAATGTCTCCTAGGACTAGAAGACATGAAAGAATGGCATTTGTTTTGTCTATGGGATGTACACCTTGTAAGTGTTGTCTAAAATCTACTCTCTCCCTATTTAAATAAAAAATGTAAAAATTCTTTAAGGAATATACAGAAAAATACAAATTCAATCTTTCCATTCCATAAGTTCCCTGGGTCCCTCATCAAGACAGACTCTGCAAAACTCTTGATGAATAAGCATATTAGAGTCCAAAGAATACTGCCTGCAAACTCAATTTACCAGCAAGAACATCTGCAGAACCCTAAACGGTAACTAAGTCTACCGACAAACTGATTGATATCATGAAGCCTAAAACCTGCAGCAGCTGCCCTAGAGTTACAAGGATGTCTTGCCTCTGATCAACCACCACACCAACCTTTTCAGGGTAGATAGGACCACCTCCAGATACCTGAGCAGTTTTTCCTTGGACTGAGAGAAAACTAGAAAATTGTCCTGGTATGGCATAACCTAAATTTTAATGGCCGTTGAAGGCTTTCTTACAAATAAAATTAGAGGGTAAATGCAATACTTTTCAGGTTGTTAATGATTGTGTATTTCCCTGAAAGCCTCTGTACTAACAATCTGGGAGAAAAAGCGCTGAAAAGTTTCCTCCACTGATACCATAATGATCATCTGTTCACTACCTAGGTGATAAAATATTTCCAACATGGCTACTGATTCTTTTGGTCTCTGAGTTGTTTTGTAATATAAAATTGCTGGAGAGGCAAATTTAAAATGGTTAAGTTGATTTGTGATCTGATGCACAAAATGGCTCTCTGATAGCTTTCCATGATGTGAAAAAAATGATGCCCTGCCCTTTACCTTTGGAATGGATTCACTTGTTTTCTTTAGCAGATTGGAATAACGAAAAAGGGGACCTTCTATACTTTTGTTCTTGTCAAGAACCATTTCTTATTGGATTCCTGGCTTTTGTTGCCTCTGCTGGTTATAAAAGCTCTTCTTGTTCCAAACACATTCTAAAAAATTATTTTCACTTTCTCTCAAATGGAACACTACATAACCTACAGTAAATGTATAGATGTTATCACCTTCTGAAGCCTTAATCCAAATAGACCTTTTAGTAGAATTAAGAGCAGTTGGCTCTAATCTATTTCACTGCTGTATCTGCCAGGTATCTGAGAATAGAAATGATTCAGGTCTGAACCAAAACATCCATGTTCCTAGTTACACAGGTAGAGGCCAGCAAAAAGAAGCATCAATGGTCTTTTAAACCCAAGCTTCAGTCTTCAGTGCATCAAATTCGGGACACCTGAAGAAAACATCATAATCTCAACTAAAGTACAATAATGTTTATAGGTCCTGGATATGAACAGATTTTATCTGGATCATCATGTAAAGCCTAAAACTTCCCTTAAAAATAATGTGAAATGTTTCCCTTCCTCAATCTGACACTATACTTGCTAGCATTGTTAATATCAGTGTCCTTTTATAATACATACAGTAGATGCTGACAAACATCACTCAGATATGTATTACCATCATTTAAAATAATAGCTGACCTTTGCATGGGAGTAAATGTATATTAAGAATCTTTCAAAGTGGGCTTTGGTTCCCTCCAACAATGTCACCTTATGTTTATAATAAAGAATATTTTAAAAGTTTTTGATAGGCAGCAAACTTTTTTTTTCACATTTCTGTGTCTAATTACACCTCTGAATTTAAGTCCTGCTTGTTGCATGTTTGGTGCTGTTTCCAACAAGTATATCTTTCATAGTGAATAGATGGTAACTCATGTAAAATACATCAAAGCACACAACTCTAGGAGTAAAGCAGCTGTTTAACAGAAAGAATCCTGATGGAATGAATTAAAAAAATATTTTACAACTAGGCAGCGATCATTATACGTGAATTAGATAATAACCAACGCTCTTCATAAGTGCTGATTCCAGCAATGTATAATGGCCTTCAAGTTTAGGATCTTCCTACATGAGTGCAGGATGCACATTAGTATTCACAAGTGCAAAAAGAAAATTCACAAATTCGATAAAGAGTTATTGTGGTTAATATGTATATATTTGTTGCAATAACCAGTAGCAAGCACTCAGCATCTATTTTGACTAACTTTAGAATGGTGCATTGTTATTGGTGGGTATCAGCTACAGTGTTGAACAATTATCACCTAAAAATAAAAGTCCCTCATAGAATAATGCAGCCTATTCACTGTAAATAAAATGTAAATTAAATATATTACAAAAAATACATTCTGTTTTTTTTTACGTTTCCTTAGTCAGAAATTCAATGATTCACCAGTGTTAAAAAAAACTTCATAAGAGCCACGATAGTTTAGCAAAGCAAATGTGACTGCCTGAACGATTAATCAGAAATGAATAATCAGAGTTTATTCATTTTGGCTGGCACAAACGCATGGAATGTATACATTTTTACAAAGTTCTAGCATATGTACCCAAATGTAATATATGTATTGGCCTCCTATAATCCCCAAAACAGTAGGGACCATTTCCGACCCACAGTGAGCCGCTGTATTCTACCTCTGGGTCGACTGTGGTCCCAGCCTCTCCCATTCAAGATTCAGTTTCCTTGCAATAACCTGGAAATATTTCAGCAGAGCCTATGATAGTCCAAACAAATTAAGCAGTAACTATATATTTTTGTGCTGCACAGTTTTGCATTGTGTGCAATATATAGACAGCAGCGTCTTGTAACTTTTATTGTAAATACCTTCAGGTTAATAGACAAACTTTTTCTTAACTAGGCTCATCATAGCGATACTGTAGTGGGAGATCTCATCATGCCTTCAAACAGTAAGGCAACCACAATGGCAAATCAAGCTCTAACCTAAACTATCCATAACCGAGAGATGTGGAGTTGCCCCGTAAACTTTTGTTGTAAGTGCTTTTAATGAAAATGTTCTGGCAGATATATGAGCGCAGCTTAGAACATTATTCTGACATTGAAAACATGCAGCTGGAAATAGGAATTCTGTCTGCCCTTAGATCCATTTGGAGTACTGTAGCTTTATAATTAGAACCATTACATACAGTATTTACTGTGCATGTGGCAACTGTGCGTCCATCACAGTGTATATTATTTTAACATGGTTTCCCTTAAACAAGGTATTAATGGTGCTTTGTGGAATTTAAAAAAAAATGAAGAATCCTCAAGTTTATTTTTGCTTTGTGTAAAGGTGAACCCTGCTCATAGCATAGAAAGGCAGCAGATCATTGAATAGAATGTAATGTTTTTAGAATCCTCTGCTCTGTGCCATTACTCCACTCTGCTCCTCATTTTGCTTCTGTGATCCTGATTTGATTTGAACAAGATGTGCTTGTTACAGTGGCAGCCCAAGCATAAATTCGGCATTCAGTCACGGATGAAAAACAGGTCACACAGCAAAGCAAATATTGTAGGAAATATGTTGTTTTTTGTCTAAGGGACTGATCGGTATTGTAGCTTGTATTTAGCGTTCTTTCTGGCTCATTACCAAAATTGAATTTCTTGTTGATTTTCTTTTTAATCACACTTTATATGGCTGCTTCTTTGTATACACAGGGATTTTCAGGGGTTACTATATAATTCCCACCCAAACACTGGGATAAAATATTGAACTTGGTTAAATTAACAATGAAGGAAATCCAATGTTTATATGTAGCTCTTACAGCCTATCGAAAAACAGAGTTGTAGTTTAACCGACAGCAATTAAATTTGCTTCACTTTGTAAAAATAGCCACCCATGCAGATGTTGGTGCCATTTGGAAATGGTTGTGTAGGCCAAAAATAGTTTTTCCCTTGACACTGTGGGGCCTTGTTTGTGCAAAGAAGATTAATAATGGTAAGGGAAAATAGACACAGGGAGAGCAGCTGTAAAGGAAGTGGAAAAGCTATATAATTATACAGTATTGGGAAACAAGCTGGAATGCAGAGAGCACATCACAGTCAGCTAGATACATGAATACTTAACAAGTCCAGCTATCTCCCATAACTATCAATCCAGTTTAATCCTTTGTGAACAAAAGAAGAAAACTGCTATGGGCAACAGCTCCGCTTCTCAGAAATAAGCTTTAATGTAAAGCTGGTTTAAAGAGAACCAGATACAAAGAAAGTGATTTCAGTTGAATATCTTTGCCTTGCTGAATAATGAGCTTTTATTCCTATAAATTTAGATAAGATAAAAATTAATAGCCTAGAAAAAATAAAAATATACAATTAGATTTTGCTGCAATATATACCTTTAATTCAGGGATTTCCCCACTGTATGTCTCCCTGCCACTAGATGTGTTTAATTTGATGGCCAGAATCATTAAACCCACTTTCTCTGGGCCCAGTTCAGCTTGGACCCACCCAAGCTCCTTGTCAGCATGCTGCAGACCTAATGTACAGGAACTTCATGAGGCTGATACTACATGAGATTTACCTAATTACACTGCTTGCATTTAATGTTGTACATAATGGTCTACATTACCCTGTTTCTTTTTTATGTACCTAGAGTTTGGTTAAGTATTCACACTATGCTGCATTACCATACATTAGGATATGCCATGGTATTTCAGACATTTTTTAATATATTTGTGCATGATATGTGATATGTGCATGAAAATGATCAAACAATTAGTATAATTGGTCACTGTTACTATTACCTCCATTTTTTGTATAATTTTTTTATGACAGGTAAGTTTATTGGTTTATTGAGTTTCGGATTTTTTAGTTACAGCAATAGAGAAACGAAAGAACATTGCACTAATTTATAGGTGGGTTAAATAAGATGTGCTACAATGTGTTATTGGAGAACAATTGCACTATAATATTGGCAAATATTCTTTACCAATAAAATTTATATATGCACAGCATTAAAAAAAAATTTTCTCTGTTTTTTTGTTCTATGTTTACATGTTTTTCAATTTTCTACATTTTGTAGGCAGTACAGAAACCTGCATTTCTAACATTATTTCAGATTCAACAATACAAATTGTTTCTGCTGCAAATAAATCTAAACTGATATGTTAACAAAAGGTAATTACCAGGACTGCAGAAAAGATCAGATTGGCAAGAATATTCATCCATTTGCTTAGGCCAGGCATGGCTTTGGACGAAGGTGAGGGATTTTTCATCTCAACTTAATTACAAGCCTTGCAGATACATTCACACATTCTCTAGCTTGGTCAACTGCGACCCTTTAGCGCACAGGAGCCTTTTACCTGGAAGTCCCAGCTGTGGGAAGTCCCACAAATACTACATTATCCCCAACCCAAAAAAATGGATAGTGAGCAGCAAGCAAGGGGAGTGATGAATGGCTGGACTAAGCCCCCTTTCCCGATGGATGTAGGTTGATGGGAGATTTGTATGCTCCAATCATCAGAAGGTGAACGGAGACAGTTTTTGGATGAGCCAGCAGTGGATGGCTCCTTTCCATTATGAGCAACAGGGAGTCACACCGTATGATCATATGATGAGGGGCATGTAGTAGGGGAACAGAACTAGACAGATAGCCAAGGAAGAAAGAATATTCAGCGCCAGGTTTAACCAGGCTAGGGGACGTAAATGAGTAAGTATCATTGTTATTTATCCGGCTGTCATTACAATCTGACTGTCTGTCTTCATGTCATAAGTGTACTTGTTACTGGGCAAATCTGACTGTCACCAGGGTACCCGGTACCAGAAAATCTACCAATGACTATGGTTCCAGCTATTGGTGAATTTTCCCTCCTGGACATAACCACTAAAAATAAGCAAGACACCCTGAAGTGAATGTATCACGGCTGATCTGTTTATTATTTTTGCATCGTGGCTGAATATATTTTTTTTGTGCATCAATTATTATAAAAAAGTACATCTCATGTAGTTTAAGTTTTTTTTTACTATATTACAAACATTAACCCTTCATTTAAACAGTGGCTACAGATCGAAGTAATTTAATCAAACACATGACACATAAAAATGACTTAGTGTGTAATTGTCATATTCCAATTTAAGCAAAATACAGATGTGTCATGTGAAAAAATAAGGATACCCCTATGTTTGCCACCAATTAAAATTCATGAAATGAATCAAGTGTTCCACAAAAGGTATTAAGCTCTTCAGGGAATATACTGATGAAATCCAGTATCCAATTAAAACTTCAGATTTCAAGGGTATGGTCTTCCCTTGCTAATGATGTGTGTGGTGTTATCATATCAAGATCAAAAACTCCACAAGGCCCTCAGAAAGAAGGTTGTGGATGTATATAAGTCTAGTCGAGGATTTCAAAAGATCAAGAAATTATTTGAACTCACTCTAAGGAAGGATTTTGAAGCACAGACTTTAAATTACTACCAATTTGACATGGCAAATTCAGATTAAGATCTGAACATTTGATGCTAAAAGTTGCCAAAATTAAATTGAACAAACAGCAGGTAATTTGTACAACACATATGAGGTGTGCTAGGAAAAAGGGTCTGGCCAGCTTGCAGTCATTAAATCAACTATGAATTCTGAATGACATCAAAATGTGAGGCCTTCTGTAAAAAGGTGAAAGTTGAAACAGAAATTAATCTTTCAACACAATAATAAACCCAAATTACATCAAGCAATTTCTCAAAAATACATAGAGGGTTATGGCCTCCAAAGCCCTGGTCAACCTGGTCAAAGCACTGGCCCTTATTGTTTGCAACATATATGAGCTGTGTCATATGCCCTCATGCTTTGAGCCTAAAAGTAGTCTTTTGCCCCTATCTTCAAAAGTTGTATGATATGCAAAAGGTCAAAAGCAATGTAAAATAATTTGCAACTGGTATGTATTTGTTTCTTTAATTTTCAATTATTTAGTCACCTTTGACTATTGATTTTTAAGTTTAAAATCTGAAGTATTAGTGAGAATTATTGGTGTTTGTCTAAGGTGGGGGGTTCTCTTAGGACTTGTAAATAACTGTATAGAAAAATCAAAGTTCTTTTTGCAGCACAAGTAACAGAATGTGTGTTTTTAATCTGTGTTTTTTATATAGTGGAGAAGTAGAATGCTGTATATAGAATAGACAGTATGATTCCCTATGATAATCATGTTAAAATGGTTGATTGTTAGGAAGGTAGGAAGTCTTTGTAAAAGGGCATTGTTATTCATGTCTATAGTATAGCAAGAGTCTATAGTATAGAAGCAAGAATAATTCAAAAATATTTCCTAAACATGGCCCTGTCCATTTGACTCAAGTTTATGACTTCACATATTTTTGCAATGTTTGTTAAAGAAAGGTATCTCCCTTAAGGTCAGATTACTATCCCGTGAAACCTAAAAAGCTTGACATTTTATTTACATTGGATTTTAGGTTTACTGGTCCATTAATGCTTCTATAGGATATCTTGAACGGCATTCCAAGCTTTTGTTTAACACTTTACTTAAATGTTTGAGCTTGTCAGATGGATTGCATGCTAATCTTGCTCTATATGTACACAACCACTGAATTTTATTTGCTGCTGTTGGAATTTTCTCCCTTATATCAAAGTCTTTTGTTTTTTTTTCTTTTTATTAATAAATTCCCCCTCTGGCAAAGCCTATCTTCGGGCTACAAACCCCATATCTGTCTTAAAGCCTATCTTCTCCAGATATCTTCAAGCTAGTGATGTAAACAATCATGAGCCCGCTTTGTATCCTCTCCTGGGAGTTGTGCCGTGTTCAATGATAATATGGAGTGATGACAGTACATTGGTAATACAACTTGCAGCTTCTTTCAGCTTTATCCTACTCTACAGCACTAAAGCCGCATACACATATGCAATAATAGTTGTTGGAAAGGATCTTTCACAATCCTTTCCAACGACTAGCACTGAACGATGCATGACGAGTGCTGTACATACATCACCGTTCTGCTCCATGCAGAGGGGAGGGGGAGAGCGATGGAGTGGCACCCTGCTGCACGCTCTCCCACTTCCCTTGCATTAGAATCGTTAGTCGTCCATCGTCCGTGGATCCGCCAGCACAGTTGTACGGATGATGGATGACTGGCGCTGTACACACGTCAGATTCTCGCCCGATATCGGCCCCTGAGCCGATTATCGAGTGGGAACTGTTGGACGTGTGTATGTAGCTTAAGGCTACATACACACAAGCAATAATTGTGGTTGGAAAGGATCTTTTACTTCCATTATGATTGTTCGTCGTCCATCGTCCGTGGAGCCGCCAGGACGGTCGTTTGGATGATGCACGACGAGCACTGTACACACGCAAGATCCGATATCAGCCCTGAGACAATTATTGGGTGAGAACCATTGCACGTGTGTACGTAGCCTTACTACCCGCTTAGTTGTTGGGTCTCCATGTAGTAATACTCATTTCAGTACACCTGTCAGTTGATCAGCAGTTAAGAACCCCCAACATACATAAACTGATTATCGAAAGTCTGTGGCCCAAATCCAGATAGTTTGCAAATTTAGTCAAAGTAGAACAGAATGGCTTAGATTAGCTTTATATAGGAGCTAAGTGACTTTGGTGCTGAAACTATGTGGGACATAATTGGATAGCACTAGCTGAATCGAGTGATGCCTGTGGTCAAAGGCAGAGTTGGGATCCCCCTATTTGCTTCACAGTAGAAACCCAAGTATTCATAAATTACCCACACAAAAGATTGCACAATTAGGAGAAGCTTCCAACTAGCAGACCATGTGTGGGGGCTGTCAGGCTGTAGCAGTTGAAGCCTCTGCAAGCAGTGTGTGCTCAATGTATTTTCTACAGTTGCTTCTACATTCCTTTATGCTGGGCTTGAGATAAAGATTTGACTGATGTCTGTTGCTTTATAGCATGTCACTCTGACATTTAACACTAAGAGCTGGTAGGAGCTATCTAGCTTTTGTGTAAACTCCAAATACCAGTATATTGTTAAAGTTAAACACAATGGTAAATGATGTGTTGGGAATTTCAGTTCCACAAAACTAATATCTAGCAAACCTCTCAGTCTTATGAGTAAAGTGTATACCAATATTTGCACCTGTATATAAAAAAAAACTAGAGAACCACGGAGACCCATGGCTAAATATCAAGCCAAGCACTGAGGGTTAGAAATATTAAATTAAATAGCAACTAAAACTTATGTTAGGTAGGCTAATCAAAATGAATGATGGTAATGAATGAAAAGTTGTCCTGACTTGTTTACTACAGTCATTGTTATTTGTCACCACTTTTGGCTTGCCCCACCTTCACAGGGAATACTCAGGTTCCCTCAACTGAACTCCCGCTGCTTCCTTTGTAAATCTTACCATTGGGCTACCCAAAATCCACTTAGCAGCCATCCTTAGGTTGCAGAAGAACAGCTTTTCTCTAGTAGGGAATAGGGGCAAGGAATTCAACAGTATATGCTACCTTTGGACTTGCAGGCACCAAACACAGGATGTCACAGCATGGTGCCAACACCAATGGTCTCAAGAGTTTATCTTCCTACTTATCCTCGCTTGGGTCCAGGAAGGAGCTATTTGGCTGTATTTAATATCTTCAGTATCCCTCTGTTACAATTCCACCAAGGCCTGGTAAACAACAACACACCTCCATAGTCCACACAGAACCTAGGGGTGAGTGTGTGAATTAAGCTGTCATTCCTTCTTTTTCAGCCCCTCCAGACTGGTTGACTATGGACTCAGTGAGTGCCTTGGTTTTTTCTACTGCTGTGTTTCCATGGGTTTCTCAGCAAGCCCTTTTCTCTGAAGTCACTGAATTGGGAGCATTAACATGAACCTGACGCACCATACATACACAGAGGCCCTGAATGCTAAATTAGAAACTGCACCATCAGGCTGCTTTAGATTATGTAGAACAGGGCATAGTCATGGCAAGTCATAGAGAAAAAAGAGGGGCTTATGGTCACAGCAAGATCCCAACTTGAAAGAGACAGTAACTCTCTCAAGCCCAACATCTAAGGTCTCTTCATCTTTCCATGGATGTTTTTGAAAATAACATGTAAAAGTATCAATCAGTGCTTGATACTTTTGAATACTGTTTTTTGTAGGACATTCTATGAAGAATTTCAAAACTTCATGGGGGCCAACATGATGTAGTTTGGGAGATGGGCCCAGTGGACCTTGATGGAGTCCGAATCATTCTGATAAATGGTATTCTGGTATCCGATACATCTCTCCAGATGTGGTGTCATCTTATAAACCGTTTTTGGATTAAATCAGAGTGGCTAGTGTCAATTGAAGCTGGGCCTTCCCATTCGATCTGATCATCCTAAAATTGAGACAATACATTTTATGCTTCCATTCAGGCTTGACAGATCTCTAAAGCTGCGTACACACTTCCAATTTTTATCGTTGGAAATGAACGACGAACGAACGAAGATGGCTGACAGGCAGCATGAGACCTTATCCAGGACTGAGGGGGACAGGTCAGGGGTGGACCCAAACCAATAAGCATATTTATCTATAGGTTTTATATGTTCCAGTGTTTAGAAATGTATATTTAAATTGTCCCATTGAAATAACTGGAGTAAGCATCCACCAATATAAGGAACAGTTTTTACTCTGACGATAGGTGGCCTGATTTTCCTATTCTCAATGTATGGTTGACATTATATGGTTTCCTGAGTCACTCCCTCCACATGATGCTGAATGGTGAACAATGAGTTAATTAGGTGTTTTCCTAACTTTTTTTTATTTAAAATAAGTATTTTTACTTAAAGCAGAACTAAATCCAAAAAAAAAAAAAAACACTCACCTTTTATCCCACAGATCAGTCTATCCTTTGGGAGGTTTCTTTGTTCCCACGTCGTCCCAGTATCTGTCTTTCGCCCATTGCATTGCACAGACGCGAGATTGGGTGACATAGATGGGGAAAAAAGTTTGCTGATCACACTGTGAATGCATGAGATCGACAATTTTTTTTTCCAGTGATGAAAGGGCTCCTTTTGCACCTGATACCATGTCTGTTATCATCATTCCTAGGGCTTTCCTGTCTTTCCTGTCTTTCCTGAGCCTAAATATCCAGTTGATTTATGCACTCATTTGAATGTGAGAATTTGATCTCTCCACATTGCTTGGTCCTAGCCCATGGCTTGGTAAGGTATGGCCTCTAACCCACAAGGGATTCACTTTTGGTTAGTAACAGGAAGTTGGGAATTGGGGTCTTTTTGTTAGCATCTCCATGGGATCCTGTGGTCTGTGGGACTGCAATTGGTGTAAGAAAGGTTCTCTATTTGTTTATTTCATCTAGTATGTGTGCTCTGTTATCCTTGCTTCTCCTGATGCTGTACATAGCAAATTGTTTCCTTCTCTAAATAATGTTATAACAAAAAAAAATGTGCAGAGGCAGTAAATGGTAGCATGTGAACCCCTTTAGTCTTTGGCAGTCCACCAGCAATTAAATTAAAGTAAATCTGTCAGCCTTTTGAACATGTTAAGTGTCAGCATGAATAAATTAAAGGCACTGTACATGCCTGCACATTTCTTTTAAAATATGCAAGAACTCTTGAAAACCCAAGGCAATGTAATACATTATTTCTGACAGTTACTGGTCAAGAACATCTCTGCTTCATCCTTTGTGTTTCCTGTTGTCCCATTAGCGTAATGTGCAATCTTACTGGCAAGTAGGAGGACCTTCATAGGAACCTAATAATCCCTAATGTGGATATAGACGAGGGCAACTCCACCTTTAAACAATAAAAGTCAAGTCAGTTATGAGTAATAAAGCAGAGACAGAAGGTATTTTAAAGCTGCTATTTTTGCTTCAATCAACTTTAAATGCTTTTTTTTCAGACTGCATCAAAAAAAAAAGGGTACTGAAGAGGTTGTAGTACAGATGTAGTGTTGTAGTTTCAGGTTGTGTGTTTTAAAACTAATGGATTCAGATAAAATCTGGTCAAATCGGTCAGGAATCAGAAACTATATATTTTTAACCCTACTATACCTGTCATTGACAACTGTAATAATTCTGCTGACCAGATTGACTGAGTCCCAATATACCTGTAATTGGCAGGCTAAAAATGCAGAAATAAACAAAACTGTCACGTCAAATCAGCTTTGATTGCTCAAATATTGAGTTCCAATAGAATAACACCAATATAACACACGAGTCAGAATCACCTCTGATAGAAACTTTACAACCACCACTAAATAGGACAGCACTTTATTTAAAGAGAATAAAAAATAACACAAAACAAAACAATGAAATTGTATATACAATAGAAAAAAGCCAATCACATAACAAATATACAAAACTACTGCTTATGAGGCAAGCATCCCAAAAAAAAGGAATACAGTGAAGGTGCAACTGGTTACAATCAAGAATTATCCGATCCTGATTATGTGCCCAATAAAGATTCAGAACCAAAGATTTTCACACAAGCAGAGCTGAAGGATCTCTTTCGTGATCTAGATGTATTCAGAGACAAAGTAGGTTTTTCAAAAGTTGGTCACAAGAGCTAGGCTTGATGAAGAACCTTGTACAGGTCATGGTCAAAATGAACTCATTTAGTTTTCAGTACCTTGTTGAGAAATTTCCAAACATAGTCACTGTAAAAATGAAGGAAGGGATATGTATTCACAGATCAGTTCAGTTTTGCAGGATGAAGGTATTGAAGAATCCCTCTCAGCAGCCAAGCTAGAAGTTTGGGAGACATTCAAGTGGCTCTTTGAAAACTTTTTGGTTATTCCTAAGGCTCCTGCATTACAAGTTCAAAATCTGCTTGATTCATATCAAAATCTGGGCTGTTGCTTGTCATTGAAAATACCCTTCTTGCTCTCCTATCTAAAGTCCTTTTCAGAAAATGTCAGCATGGTGAGTGACGAGCATGGATAATTTTTCACCTTGGAATTCAGTCAATGGTGCTTAAATACCAAGGTTTATGGAATAAGAGTATGATGGCCAACTACTGCTGGATGCTGAAACTGCAAAAACAACAACTCTAAGCATTTTTGGAAGATGCTGTGGAAGCTGACTGTGTCACTTTGTGCCTATTTAACTTTGCACTAAAAGTATAGAAACATTTACTTAAATTGTGCTTCATTGAATCTGAAAGTAGATCAGAGTGAAAAACTGATATAGAAATTGTGTTGTGGTCTCTTAGACAGGGTAGAGGCTTGGCTTGCTTAAATCTATGTCAGAGGGGATGGGATACATTCAGATACCCCTAGAATTGGCTTTGAGTTGTTTGATCCACCTAAACCTCGGTGATGACCATTTCATGTATACGAGTACTATAACTTGCTGATAGTCACATTATAGCAGTTCAGCTCAGTATGCAGTTAATAACAGCACAGCGATAATACCAAACCAGCACTGGAGATTATATCCATTATGTCAAACAAAACCACCAAAGGAATACAATGGAGCTTGTGCATTTATTACAGAAAGAAAAATAAAATGTACAATGTGTCTACAGTGCTTCTGTTAAATGTACATTGAAATTTTAAATTTCCTACTTGGGGAATTAAATTTTAACAAAAATACAAAAATGTTTGTGTATTGTCAATCTCAGATCATCAAACTAAAAAAAGATGTGTGGAAAGAAGAGTTCATAACAGTGATTTAATACTATAATATTCTGCCTATATTCAAACAAGGACCATTTCTGCTGATGTGGCAACCTTGTTCTTCTTATCATTTTTTATATTTAAATCACATGCCGACAGTTCACGGGAAACTGCAGACATCTGTTTGCATTTTTCAGCTTTTACAGGAAGGTTTAAAATGGGTGTCATTTCTATCAGATAGTTATATGAAAAAGTGATTTCCTAACAAACGTAAAATATTTTCCTTATATAAAGGGCCTTGTGGTTTCCTGACAAAGCAGATACTTATAACACATTATGAAAAAAAAAATAATCTGAAGATATAGGACAATACCATGGTATCATCTTTTTAATGTAAAAATGGTGTTATGCATAGAAAATACATGAATAAAAACTATGGAAAAGTTTGAATTTTAAATTGGGAAACCTGCTAAATGTTCTGGCCAGGATTATTTAATATTGAACTATGTTTTTATTCACTGATTGAATGCCATATAATGAGGTCTGGATATGTTTATTCACCAGTTGCCTGTTGGATATGGGGTTTTACTGGGCTTTTCAACAACTTGACATATACATCTGGATTGCTTTGTTTAAATCCAGACCTGAAAAGGGGAATGGGTGCTCTTGTAGAGAGGAATCCAAAGATTCTCTGCTACTCAAATAACACAAAACTATCTCCAGTCTTGTGAATAACAGCCGAAGGGCCCTAACAAAAAGCCATGTTTACCCAGAGCAAACACCATATAGACATGCCCCTTTCTCTTTTCATAACACAGCATTAAATATTTATTACAAATTTATTTTTAAATTTTTCTCCATAAATTCATTTGGAGATATTAAAGAAAACATGTTAACATTAAACTTGCATAAGCAGAGGTTACTGTCACTTGAACCCACATATTAACGGGATTATAAAACTGGTGAATTACAGTGCTTTGTGTCTTTACACCCTTTGGGCTTCTGAAGATGTTTTAGTGTACCTGAACTCTGGATGTCTGCAAGTAAAAGTATTAGGATTCTATCTATAGCATAATTAGCTACATACCTTAATTCGGTTTCTGTAAAGTCATCCAGCTTCACTGATGAAAGTGTATCTTCTCCAGTCTCGGAGAGCTTTAATAAATCAGGCCCCATAGAGAGAAAAGCTATGTAGAATGTAGAGGTGAGTGATAAATTGCAAAAAAATTATCACATGTGTTCACCTTATGGTTGTCTCATATGGTTTATTAGTTGTGTACCTCTGTCTTCTTGGTTGTATCTCTGACTTGTGTTCTCTGTTCCCCTTCACTGAGTTTTGTTAGATGGTGTTCTCTAGACAGAATTACAATTGTGTGACACTTATGTATTACTATTATTATTATTATTTTTAATAATAACAATAATATTAATAATCCTAATATTAAACAGGATTTATATAGCGCCAACATATTACGCAGCGCTGTACATTAAATAGGGGTTGCAAATGACAGACGAATACAGGCAGTGGCACAGGAGAAGGAGAGGACCCTGCAAGGGCTTACAATCTAGGAGGTGAGGGAAGTAACACACAATAGGAGGGGAGATATGGAATGGTGGGAAGTAGTGATGGTTTTAAAAGACAGAAGAAGACAGGTAGGCAAGTTTGAAAAACGGGTTTGGCGTGCTCTTTTAAATGAGCAGAAAGTAGGAGCAAGCGGAATAGGATGAAGAAGACCATTCCAGGGAGTTGGGGCAGGTCTAGAAAATTTTTGGAGATGTGCATGTGATGAAGTTATGAGTGAGGAAATCAGTAGTAGGTCATCAGAGGTGTTCGGTGTCTGGATTTCCTTTTTTTATAATTGAATAATGTACAGTACTTTTTTAGATAGAACATATCCCTATAATGATTGTTTGCTCAAAGAATCTATTTTTCTGTTAGTAAGACTGAGATGTTTCCTAAGATCTGTCTTCCTCTAAAGCCATGCAGGCACCACAACGTTCCTCACTAAGATTTTCAGGTGATTAAAAGTATGACTTCTTTAGGAGATTAAAGATGTGAAAGGATGTGAATACTAGGAGCAAAATAAACATGTTTCTATTTTATTTTTATTCAACATTGTTTTATTCAGTTGCAAATAAGTTGGGGTTTTTTCAGCCTTAAGGTTGTATTTATAATCATATGCTCTACTCTCTTTCAGTTGTTTAAGTCAAATGTTCCCTAAATAACCCAGGCTTTGCATGTTCCCTTGTAAAAATGGCATCACCAACAGTATATCTAAACTTTACACTGTATCTCAGTCCTATACCCTGACAAAAATCACTCTAACTTGCCCTGGTCAGACCTTTGTCAAAGAACACTACATTAAACCTAAAATAATTTATTTTGTAATGTGGCATGTCATCCAGCCAGGCTAATGAACAAATGTCCTTGTTGTGTTTTTTTAAACATATAATTTTCTTAATTACTAAGATATCACACCATTTAGGCTTGAAAATGAAGATGTTAGCTGTTGGAAATGGAACATTAAAATGGTTTCCATTGACACTGATGTAAAGAAGAGTGGTTGTCACGGTTACATATTAATTCAGTGAAATAATTATAATGTGAAAACACAGTAAATGCAAATGCTAAAAAAGGTGCAAAAGGGTTTATGTGTGTTGAATTTAGTTTTATGTATGCTGATTGTTTTGAACAAATCCTGGTGGTGGGGGTGGTGATGATGGAGGGAGGGGGGTTACATCATGTTGGTGGGCTATACCCCAATGTTACAAAATATTGTGAAATATTCATTTGATAGAGTAAAGGGTATTTTATGATACTTGTTTTGTGCAATGTTACATGTTGTTGGATCTAAATGGTTCTTACGTGTACTTTGTTTGTTATCGACTTTGTAAGGAAAATGGGCAAACTTTTACTCTGAACTAAAACATCCCTGAAGGAAATTGCATCAGAGTTGAACTTCAGGCATGTATTTAAATACATTAATGAAATATAAGAGAGTGTTTTTTTTTTTCCTACTAGAGGATGCACTTGTATCCATTAGGGCCTTGTTTCCACTATTAGAAAGTGCATCCAGCTGTATAGCTGTTTATTGTGATGCTGAACCCGTTCATTACACTGAATGGAGCAGCACATAAAGCACAGACAAGATTGCATACAGCAGTGTGATGTAAAAACAGACTTCGAGGTACATGATTTATAGATTGTAAGGATGAGGAGTACATAACTCATAGAGCACAGAGGTAAGAAGTTTGTAGCACCTGGAATGCAGGGGTCTAATGCTCAAAATGCAGGAGCATGTTAGTTGTAAATATATCGGACTTAAAAATAGAATGCAGAGAGTGAATGGATTAGGAGTACGTAACACGCAGAAAACAGTAGGGTATGTAACACACAGAGTGCTAGGGTTAGGAGTACTTAACAAACAGGAAGTTGGCCTGGAGCTAAACTAGAGTGCAGGGACACATGACAGGGTGAGGAGGAAGACATGATAAAAGGGATTAAAATGCGGGAAATAAAGCGCGGGAAATTCATAAAAAATGCGGGAATAAGAAAATTATTGATTGGTTAAGAATTTATTATGGGTGGGGAAAATTATTGTATAAATAGAGAGGTAGGGGGGAGAGGGGGACAGTTCTTACCTGAAAATTGAGCGTTTGGGATGTCCACGGGTCCAGGATGTCGGATTTGGAGTCTCTGCTGAGCCGAATGAGGGACGCTGTGGAATCCCGAGGAGTCGGATGGCTGGAAGAGCAAGTCACTTCCCTGATGGCGGGGGCTGGGGGGAGTGCCGAGCCCGAACAGACACCCCCTTTACGTGCACGGCGGTCTCGGCTGCCGGAGCGCTGGAGTCTCAGCATGCCCCCAAGGGTCCAGCGCCGGTCCAGGAGCCCCAGGCGGGACCTCCTGTCTCCCTCCGCTCGGAGTCAATGTGAACCATCCGGTAGGGGGGCGCGGGAGGAATCCTCACCGGAGGCGGGACCCCTCTACAGGCTGCGACAGAATGGAGTCTTCAGGTGGCCAGGCTGTGCGTCGTGGGATTAGACCGGAAGCCGTGGGGGGCATGACGAGGAGGACCGGATGCGGCGCTGCCCAGCGTGGAGAAGGACCGGACGGAAGAGAGGTATATATATATATAAGGTCTCATATTTGCGGCTGGTGGCTTTCTTTCATAGGGTCTATGAAAGGGTTAAAGTTGTTGGGGAAGAAAAATAAAGGGGGGTGAGGCACGGCAGTATTTTGGGCCTCTTGGTTGAGGGTGGCCTTGCACGACACTCGGTTGTCGTGGGGGCCAGGTGGTTAGAGGTGGGCATCCGCTGATTGTCCCCGAGGCGGCGTGAGGGCGGCTGGGGGCCTGGTTAATGAGCGGAAGTAATTTTGTTGTGGTAATTAAATAAAAAATTTTCATGGACCTGTAAAAAGAAATAATTTTGTATGCTGCGTGGGAGAGAATGTTTTAAATGTTTGGGGAAGAAATGTTTTATGGTCTGTTTTTTGAAAATGTTAATATATATAGATATTTTTGAAAATGGTTAAAATAAACGGGCTGCTATGGCCAAATTTAATCCAACAAAAACTTAGTCTAGAGTGTTTATTGAAGTATGGGTTAAAGGAGGGGTGTGTGACATTGGTCATGGGTTAGCAGTCATGGATGATTCTGCTCTACCCTAGTCATGCAGGCATTGGAATCATGTAACACACAGATCACAGGGGTCAGGAGCATGTAATGCATGGACCGGAGTAGTTAAGAGTATGCATTGCAAAAAGTGTGTGGGTGTAGGAAAAAGTAAGACACAGAATGAAGACGTCAAAGGTACATCAGCAAAGGGCCATGAGTAAGTATTGCACAGAACACAAGTGTCAGAAGTACATAAAGCACAGAACACAAGGGTCTGGAGCTCGACGTACAGACCGCTGGAACCTAAAGTATTCAGTACATAGTGTGTAACACAGAATGCTGTACCTGTGCAAAAACAAACCTCACCCATATCATCATTTCTCTCTCATTCCCTAAAATGTACTGAGAAACCTAAAATATAGTGGTCCTACTGTGCTTTCAGTGTGATATATATGTATATAAATATATATATATATATATATTTTTTTTTTTTTTGTGGCGGTGACTAGACATGTCCCAGTTGCACTAGACCTTGCACTAGACATGTCCCAGTTGCTAAACACTAATAACACCCACGTGTGTACACAGCCTAAGACATAAAACCAAGGAAAAAAAATGTAAAACAACAATACATAAATATTAAAATAACATAACAATTAAAAACACATAAAAAATATTAGGGCCCTTTTCAAACTTGCACTAAACAATATTGTTGTACTACATGCTCAACCATGCTCCTATCCAATCCAATTGTACTGTAAAGGAACCACTTTGTGCACTCATTTCATGTGGTTGCATTTTTCTCTGGTGATAATGGTCACAGCTGCCAGTGTGCTTATGTCAACTCTTAATCGATCTTTCAAGCCCTAAAATGACTAGTGTACATAGATGATGTTGTCTTCTGCAGTAAATGACAGGAGGGTGTAGTTGTGCTTTAAAGTGGAACTCCAATACTCTAAACCAAGTCAACTGCCGCCTAGCACAGTGAATACAAAGTTGATGTCAAGGTGCCAACTGCCCAGAAACACCATTTCCCACCTCTTGTTTGAATAAAACCTTAAGGGTGTGCAGCAAACCAAATCAAAGCTTTCATTAATAAAGCATACCAAAAGACTATGCGTCTCCTTTATTTATTTGGGGCATTTTTTAAAAAGAATATCAATAATGCACATCCACATTTAGGCATTTTCTCATGCTCAAACTAGCAGTATTTGCTAGTGGGTTTGTAATCTTTGTCTCATAATTTCTTGTCTGTCTGCTTTTTTTGAGTGTCTGCTTTAGATGATTGGAAGGAGGTGGCAGGAATTTTTAGACTCTACATGCAGCATCCAGGGGCAGCCACAGTTGAATTGGAACTGCTCCTCTTTACTTATGCAAGCACGTTTAAAAGTTTGCAAGCAAAATAAAAACAACAACAAAAAAAGAAGAAGCAGTAACAGGTGCTTGACAGTAAGTGTCTGGGAGTAGTAAAAGCCACAGTAAAATACCAGTGGTCTGAAGATGTCCTAAAGCTCTATTGGTGATATGTACAATGCCAATACTAGTTGATTATATGATCTGAGCAAACAGGAGACAAGCTTATAAATTATGGTAATCAGCAGGGTACTTCTAGGGCACCTAGAAAAACTGAAAAGAAAAAAGTCCAGTGAATTTTGCATGCTTATAAACACATCCAAAGCAGAATGTAAGCACTTGTGTGTCACCATTTATTCATCTCTATTACTACTGTCAGGGACAGGGAGCAGTTAAGGGCACTGTCTGATCGGCCACAGACTGGACGGAGGAGTAGAACTATGCACAGATACCAGGAATTTACAAAATAAGATGTCTTTACAAAAAAACTGAATTCCAGGAAGACATTATGAGAGCTGTTTTAAATCCTGAGGGATTTGTATTATTTCAATCATATCCTAAGACCAAGCAGCACAGCCAGGCTTGCGTCTTGATGTTAGCTTATTACAATAAGACAGGGTTCACACTACAAAATACAAAAACCCACAGGAAATTCCATGTGATTATGGGTAAAAATAAAACACTGCTATGGCGGTTCTTCTTAGTTTCCTAATAGAGTTTAATAGCAGAGCATAGTGCACATCACAACATGCTAGTGGGAAAGTTTTGTGGGAAATAAACTTTGCAGATCATAAATCCAATGCAATAAATCCACACAAAATGCAACTAGTCAGATTGAGCAAAATACAGTTTATAGACCTTCCTGCTCCACCCTGTAATTGCATAGTTAGGGATCAACATCAGGCAGGTTAGTCCATCTACTCAATCAGCTCTTTCCTCCAGTCAGAATATTCCATGTTCCACATGTGCATTCTTCATATTTAATTTGCTGCTAGTACTTCCTCTGATGCTCTACATAGGATTAGATTAGGTTGTTATCAAGTCAAACTCCAGTACTTAGTATAATGTAATAATGTAATGATTTTGTGAATGTGATACAAAATTAGATGTATTTAATGTACAGCGCTGCATAATAAGTTGGCACTATATAAATCCTGTTTATTATTATTAATAATAATAATTATTATAATTAATAATAATAGATGTTATTCATTATCTGTTTGGAAATATACAGCAGATAAATGCAGGAAATATAATTCAGTTTTATTTCTCTCCTTAGTTCCAGCCTGTTATAGAGACTGCTTGTTCAAAATAATATTATAGAAAGTAGAAAAGTTTATGAGGTAGGGTGATAAATAATGATATTGGACTTCAACATGATGGCTACCACATTGAAAAGGTTCAGATTACGAGCCCTACTTTAGCCTGGAATGTGAACCATCTCTGCCTTCCCCTGGGAACACACACACAATCCGGTGCACAGAGCAAAGTATCCTATACAGGCTGCATTGAGGAGGTGTGATGCAATTCCCATCATGGGAAGACTCCCCATCTCTTTCACACATCATGTGACATGTAAGAGTAACAAATAAACTATTAGTGATGTGAGATTTGCTGTGCCCATTTCCATTATTTGTTTAGGTTACAGAAAATGTGCAGCACTATAACTAAATGGTAGGTCCAGGTAAATGTGGGGGTAGAGTTTTTGTAATACAGTAATCCCCCTTTATATTGCGGTTCATATATCGTGGTCCCGGTATATTGCAGATTTTTATTTAGTACATAACTAGGTTTAGCAAATACTTTAATTACTGTACCGAAAAAATAACCATAGGCTACGCTACTATACAGTACTGTACAGTACATACAGTACTCACTATAAATGTTATATTTCTACGAATTTACCCAAAATTCATCTCACTATATGCTTGCAAATGTTTTCTGTGTGTGTTTACAGAATGTGTGTGTGTGTGTGTGTGTGTGTGTGTGTGTGGGGGGGGGGGGGGTAATTCAACACGTTTCACTAAGGGGGGGGGGAAGACAATTAACCTACCACTATGTTTTGGGATGTAGGAGCAGTGCCCAGAGACCCAAAACCTATACAGATAGTGTTCTGGCCATGACTTAAACACGTGGGCTCATTAGAGAGCTTTTGTAGTCCATTGATGTTTCCTTACCATTGTTTCTGCCCCAGATGGTTCCTGGTATCCTCCATAGCTGCATGAAAACCAGGCACCCCTGAGCTGGAGAAGTCTCAATGCTAAGAAATCCTTTAATAATAGTGATCAGCCACAGGCCTATGTCCAATAATGCACTCACATACAGAATCTATATGACTTGTGGTAAAATAAAAAGAAATGAACCTTTTTTAAATTCTGGTTTACTAACTAATTTCCAAGTAAACTTCAGCAAATGATTGCTTGGTGTGGTTGGGAAGGTAGGAAGGGGAAGTTTTTACCCTTTTCTTTCACAAGCAACAGATTTTGTTATTTTAGCTTAAGCAACATGATTAAAATGTATGCAAACCCCTTCACTATGTTATTTTATATTCTTTGAAAACAAAGCTTTCCTTCTTTTTACGTCTTCAGGTATCAAAAACATATTAACATGGTGATTCCCCCATAAAGGTCATTGTGTAAGCAAAAAGGGTAAAAGTTTAACCATGTTCTGTATTTCTTTGTCTCTGAGCAACTCCAACGCTAAAAATGCTATTCAGCTGTCTTTACAGGTGATGTATACTCAAAGTGGCTGCAAATAGTTTTGCTGTGAATAAAGTCACCCCCCACTTTTAACAGGAACAATAGTTAATTGACTGTTTTTAAATGACAATAAATGACAAAATACATATTGAAGTCCTATGCAAAATGTGACGCTGAGGCTGGGGCGGTCACTGGAATGAGACCGATACCTGCGGCACCTTATTACTGTTTAGCCTTCTGTATGAGCTGTGCAGATGGCTGCCTAGGACATGAGACAGCTTTTCCCACCTGAGTCGGAGTCAGGCAACTACCGTAATTAATCATTAGAGGGGGAGGATGTTCAAGGGCTGACATGAAGTGCACAGTAAAATTCCCCTCCCAATTGCATTCTCTGTGGATGATCATTTTCACAAATGTTTTCAATTAAGTCTTTTCAAGTATACAGCAAATGTCCTAAATTGGTCATACTGTAAAATATATTTGCACTATTAGGGTAATGATCACAATCTTCTTGATATTAATGTACCTGGATTATGGCCTTGTCTTTATTTTGCTGTGATCTGTTCATATATATTGGGGAACCCCCCACCCATAACTTGTTCTTCAATGCAGCACAAAGCTATGTATCCATTGATCACTTTCTGCTCCTACTGGTTCCCTCTTGCACAAAATTGACAAATGAATCATTCTCAATCAACATTCAATGAATGAAATATTTATGAAGAATGCCCTAGATTTGGATAGAATTTCATTGGATCAAATGAGTTTGTCAGATCTTACATCTTCATAAATTCATCTAGCACTGTTCAGAGTGCAAACCGTTGTAAACCAAAACCTTCACTGCTTTATTGTTATATGAGAGGTATGTATGGTATAACTTGGCTTCTAAAAGTTTTTCGGAAAATGTAAAGATATAATATCCTTTTGTATGATTACAAATAAATCGGCCCACTTATAACTAACTTGTGTGTACTATTCACTACACTCTTTAACTTGCACTTTTTCTGACCCTGTCATTTTGTAACATTATATTTTATTACTTGCAAAGTTAAACAGAACCAACAAATACTGAATGGGAACCACCTTTTATAAGTATACTTCAAAAAACCACATGGCAATCATATTCTTTTACTGTATTTGCTTTTCTGTTTTTTTATATTTGAGCTGTACGTGTAGAGAGGGTTTCTGAGAAACCTGCTATTTGAGCATGCAGACACAAGTGCTATCTCATAAAACATCTTTCTGGGTTTGCTGATGGCTAGTAGAGAAGGGGGAGGGTGTAAGGGCCCTTATTTTGTGTCTTTCCCCTGGGGCTGAGTGGAAGGTCACCAGCTAATAGGGACACAACTCACCAGTGCCAGGGGCTCTGCTGGAGAGACAGATAGCTGGCTTCAGACACCTCATACAGATTTATCACGTCCTGCCTGGAGCTTACAATGGCTGCCAACAAGAAGGAGGCACATTTTACATTGTCATGAAGTCTTTATATTGTTATTAGCACATCACTGACTTTCCAATTTCCTGCACTGCTTTAATCACTGAATAACACAATCCTATCTCGCCATCAAATTAACTTTCAATTCATTACCTCCCAGGGCCAAATATGCCTGAACCTTTCATCCTGCAATGAGCACAGTCCATTATAAATATTTCTATACACACACCTAATATTGGCATTTTATCTGGGTTCTTCATCTACTGGAGAACAAAGGCATTGACACCGAAAGCCATAGTCAGACCATTATTAAAGTGTATGGTCAGTCAAAACATTTTCTTTAGTTCTGAATAGAGTGGAGAAATATTGGAATCCCAGCTGTCTTATTCCTGCTGCCAGGGACTCCAGCAATAATAATAACAGTTTCAGCAGCCATAGGAAGACAAAATAAAAATAATAACAATTAGTGATATATAAATATATATATATATATATATATATATATATATAAATATATATAAAGGGCATGTACAAACTAAGATGCAGAGGAAGTAGGGGAATACAGACAAATACAAAACACTGAGAGAGCTACAATTAAGTAGGTTGATGATGTGTTTTCACTAATACTGTTCCTTAGTGAAATAAGTATCTTCCAGTGCTGACCATATCTCACTTGCCAAGCTTTTGGAGGGTTATGGTGGTGCCTGTGGTTTGTTGTCATCAGAGAAATAGGTGAGAGAAAATCCTTCAAAGAGGTCATCTGATTTTTTTCCACTTTTCATTAGATTTTTGCCTATTTCCTGTGCATCTTTAGGACAGGGTGTGAAGAAAAAAAATTAAAGGGGTTTACCTCTTCAACTTTTCCTTGTTTGATACCAAATTAAAAAAAAAAAATCTGGGCTGGACTACCTACTATGTATGTTCCAGACAGCTACATTGTTTAGGGTACAGTATGGCCAAGTCATAGGATGGTAAATGTGCCCATCTGAGTGTATGTTTAATTGGATCTCCTGCAGAAAAAGAAATTTTTTATAATACCCTTATGTAAATTTGTAAGGCAGAAGAAGATGGGAACTACATAGATCCATATCTGTTATATGATAGATGTATAAATTATAAATAAATTATAGGCAATGTTTATAATGTCAAGTAAATGGAGAGGAGATAGATAGATAGATAGATAGATAGATAGATAGATAGATAGATAGATAGATAGATAGATATAGATAGATAGATAGATAGATAATATTACAAATTCCATGTGAATTGTAAATAGATAGATACATGGACAGAGATTGAGTTCCATGTGATAGACAGATAGATATCTGATATTACTGATTCCATATGAACTATATATAGATGTTATTACTGATTCAATTTGACATATTAAAAGATGATAGCTGATATTACTAATTCCATGTAAATTTTATATAGATCA
>NC_092860.1:112352908-112464595 GCF_032062135.1 Pyxicephalus adspersus | reverse complement strand
GGTGGCCCCGGGTGAATGAACTCTGCACACAGGTCAGCCTTCCTTTGCAGCTGTGTCTGTGCGGAGCTGCCAATCATTTCCCCACCCGCTGTCTCCTCCCCCTCCGCCCCGCCCTCCTGTGGCTGTGACGTGCCTGCTGTCGGATGGCAGGGGGAGGGGGAGGAGAGTCCCCGGGAGAAGGAGACACTCATACACGGGCAGCGCTCACACACACACCGCAGGGACAAAGACAGCGGAGACATTGTCACAGCGGGCGCTGCTTGTAGGGCCCCCGGTTGGGTCCCAGGCTGTGAAGGGTTGCAGGCGGTGATCTCCGGAGGATCGTGCTGTCTTCATGCTGAGGAGTGCTGGACTCTCCCTGTGCAGGTCGGTGTGTATGGGACGTGTAGGAGTTGTAGTTCCTGGTTGGGTGCTGGGATCGTCCATGACACCTGTATGTGTGGATCGCTCATGTATGATCGGGGTGAGCTGTGATTGGCAGCAGGGATGTGTGGTCTCTGGTCGGGGGATCTCACCTGAGGGCTGACATTCTTGTTATGGGAAGATTTCCCCTCTGCAGTGATGAGGAATGCTAATAATCCATGCAGCATGGAGACCTGTCACTCATCTGCTGCACAGTGCTGGCTGCACTACCTGGCAGGGGAGCCGCTCATACTCCTTGTCACCCCCCGGCTTTATTACTAGGGGCCACTGACCCATCATACAGGTAAGTACTTCACCAGGTGAGGAGGTCAGCATGGCAGGAGGGACAGCTATACTGCATGGCAAGTCAGAATGGGGTGTGTGCATGGAAAGGGTTAAACCACTTCTATGTTTTATTGGCTATGTGTTATGTCAGATTTATTTCCACTTCCTGTTGTGTAGACACAACAGGAAGTGTGAATAAATCTCTCCAAGGCAAGGGGAGAAGCGTTAAAGGTTGTCACCGGCACTGGTGTCCTTGTTGTCATATTCACCTGTTATTCATGTTATATTGTGCATTACAGGGGGTGAATCCTCCTGATGGGGAGACATAGCGTAAAACTTGGCAGGGGTTTTAACACGTCGCTGGTATATATACAAGTGGATTTACAATACTTTACCACTTATATTGTTATATGTTATGTTGTGTCGTCACTTCCTATATTGTTATATGTTATGTTGTGTTGTCACTTCCTTTATTGTTACATGTTATGTTGTTATAATATTACATGTTATGTTGTTGTGTTGTTACATGTTATATGTTATGTTGTTATTTTGTTATATGTTATGTTGTGTTGTCACTTCCTATATTGTTACATGTTATATGTTATGTTGTTATTTTGTTATATGTTATGTTGTGTTGTCACTTCTTATATTGTTACATGTTATATGCTATGTTGTTACATGTTTTGTTATGTTGTTACTTGTTGTGTTGTTACATGTTATATGTTATGTTGTTATATGTTTCCCCACCCCGGCTGTGCTTCTGTCATTATATATATATATATATATATATATATATATATATATATATATATATAGTAGTATATGTCCATGGAGTTGCGGCATTCTATCTCCCTGGGTCTGTCAGGCGACGTGTGAATCCAGCCCCCAGCTTTCCCCTCTCATTCACATTTTATTTCCTCACTTAGTAAAGAAGATCTTTTCTTCCTCACAGGAATGTCGGCCTATAGGAAGGCTCGTTCCTTCCCTGGTTACCATAGCAACTGCTGAATGCCTGTATCTAGTCACTGAGTGGAAGCTGCTCCTCTGTGTGCCCAGCCCCCATTCCCCCCATTCCCTACCTATTCCCTATCTATGTGTGCCCTCGGTGCCCCTAATAACGCTCTGTCTGCTTCTATTATAACGTGTTCAGTCCATGGTGGGCATGAGAGTTCATGTGGAATGTCTGTGTTATTCTGGGGCCTTGCTACAAAAACACTTGTGTGCAGGCTCCCTGGCATGCTTTGTGTGTATAAATATACGTATATATAAATATATATCTCTGATATCACACACCTTCTGTCATCCCTTATTGCACACATTACAGCAGAACTTACAGTAAAAACAATACCACTTATGTTTGAAGAGCCCCTGATTCCATGTGGCCCTGCACCGTCCTAGATTCTTTCTTCTTTCCGATGTGGATGGGACAGCGGGCGCCCCCATCCTTTTCTGGGCTCTTCTTCCGTCGCCTGGTCTCAAAAGATCGGGTGACATTTCTCCCTGAAAATGTAAAAAATAAAGTGTAGATCTCCCCTCACATTCACATTCTGGGAAAGCTTCTTCTGCGCATGTCCCAGATTAGGCATACGTAAAAGGAGCATGCAGGAGCCTCCTGGGACTTGTGACGCAGGTTTCTCATTCAGTCTTTACTGCCACAACACAAAGGCAGGGGGTGCACCCCCCAAAAAAATTATAATTATTAGTATTTTACAAAAAAAAAACTAATTTTTCATTATTTTAAAGGGTTTTTTACCCCTTTTACAAAAAATATCAAAAATGTAACGATAGGTCCACTTTAACCTCCAGTCCTTAACACACGGCAGATTTTCGCCCGATAATTGGCCGATGCCGATTATCGGGCGATAAAAATCTGACGTGTGTACGTAGCTTTACAGTAAAAACAATACCACTTATGTTTGAAGAGCCCCTGATTCCATGTGGCCCTGCACCGTCCCAGATTCTTTCTTCTTTCCGATGTGGATGGGACAGCGGGCGCCCCCATCCTTTTCTGGGCTCTTCTTCCGCCGCCTGGTCTCAAAAGATCGGGTGACATTTCTCCCTGAAAATGTAAAAAATAAAGTGTAGATCACCCCTCACATTCACATTCTGGGAAAGCTTCTTCTGCGCATGTCCCAGATTAGGCAGGTTTCTCATTCAGTCTTTACTCCCACAACACAAAGGCAGGGGGTTCGTACCCCAAAAACTTATAATTATTAGTATTTTACAAAAAAGAAAACTAATTTTTCATTATTTTAAAGGGTTTTTTACCCCTTTTACAAAAAATATCAAAAATGTAACGATAGGTCCACTTTAACCTCCAGTCCTTATTTCACAACCCTATATGGGGTAACATTGAGGTTTCGTGATGCTTTGATAGTCTTTGTCCTTGTGACACTGTCCTGTAAATGTCATAGAAACTCATGGACCTGGAAGATTCTCCAGCAGACCCTTTGTGTCTTCCATTGATATGAGGCTTGTACTACATGAGCTGCCATAGGCTTTTGTCTATGATCACGTACGGGTGCTGGGCACAGACACTCGGCTCAGAGCAGCATTATGGCTATTGTCCTGTGTGATGGTGCCAAACACCCTGGTAACATGCCCAGCTGTGCATTCACCTGGCAGGATACATGACCATTCTCTGAGTTCAGGATCACTAAAGTGAATTGAAATCACATACCAGAAATTACATATGTATTGTATACACCCCAATACCCAATAACTACCCCAATTTTATAGTTGTACCTTTTTATTGTTGTTTCTTAATATGATCATTCAGTACAAAATGTTAGCCCTTCTTTTCCCTGTACCCATTACAGATCTCACCCTCTATGCCCTACCATACAAATCTGCCAGGTTGTGACTGATTGGTACTGAAGGGGGAGAATATGGTATTTCAAGGTATTTCCAAGCCCTGATCTGCTGCACATAATACATTAACGCATACAGGACTATAATATATATATATAATTTATACAAGACTTTTATTGTTACCACTTGTATAGGCCATATAAAAATGTTTAAGTTGAACTCTCAATTGTTCATTGATTGGTACACATTGGTGGCTAAAGCTGCGTACATGCGTCAGATTTTTATCTGGCGTGTGTATAGTCGGCGTCGTCCATCGTCTGAACAACCGTCCTGGCGGATCCACGGACAATGAACGACGACCGATCCTAATGAAAGGGAAGGGGAGAGCGCGCAGCAGGGTGCCGCTCCGTCGCTCTCCCCCTCTCCATAGAGCAGAACGGTGCTGTATGTACATGCATCATGTAGTCCTTTGTCGTTGGAAAGGATCGTGAAAGATCCTTTCCAACGACAAAAATTGCACGTGTGTACGCAGCTTAAGTTTATTTAGCTACGTAAACACTTCCAATGGTTCCTGCCCGATAATCAAGTCAAGGCCGATATCGGACAAGAATCCGAAGTGTGTCAAGCGCACGTCATTCATCGTCTGAACGACCGTCTTGGCGGATCCATGGACGACGAATGATCGTAATGCAAGTAAAGGGGGAGAGCGCTTCCCCTTCCCCTCTGCATAGAGCAGAACGGTGTGTTATGTACAGCATCGCTCATGCATTGTGGAGTGCTTAGTCGTTGGAAAGGATCGTGAAAGATCCTTTGCAACAACTATAATTGCAAGTGTGTATGCGGCTTTAGTCTTATATATGAAACCAGAATCAGACAAAAGCAATGCAAACCAGGAAACTACGCAGCCCATAGGGGTAATGATACGGCTCCCAGGAAGAAACATCAGTTTGATCCTGACTATAGAATATATCCCTGAACATGTCCTAGGGATTGCACATATCAGCTATCTTTATTCCAGAGTAATATATAGCTTATATACTGTTATATAATACTGGTCATGACTTTTCAGAGCAGTGACTAGGTCCATGTTTATTATTATTATTTGGTTGCTTGGTATTCATATACCATTGAACATCAGCTAGGATTGATGCTGTTATTGTGTTTGCTTTACAAGGAGTCTGTCATTCAGTAAAATATCAATGTGAGAAGCTCCAGATAAAAGATGCCATCCGCTGACCCCTAGGTTGTATATCAGTCCTGGGGCAATGTCAGCTTTTTATTACTTCTTCCTTTCAATCTAGAAGTGGATGACGCTCCAGACTCCTTTGTTTAGACACAAATATATACTTTGCATTCTGATGTTGTTTGGTCCAAGCTTTCTATTTCTCATCATGGAGATTTAATGGTTTCTGTGTTTGCAGCACCATACTGTCGTCTGCTCAGCTTCACACTGTGTCATTATTATTACATTGAATGATGTATGAGATTCTGCACCCACTTTGGCACTAAATGCCTGTTCTGGGTATTCTATAAGTATTATCTGCTTCGTCTGGGGATAGAATTGTTCTGATGAAACAAGTTGACTCAGAGACTTTGTGTAGTTTTCCCAGCATTGAATTATGTGTCTGTGCTGCTTTTCCTGCCTTTGTGTCAGTTGTGTGTATTCATTGTGTGCCTGGTAGGGCACCACACATAGAAAACAATCCATCCCACAGGCATTATTATTATTGTGTGCCTTAAAACATCCATTCATGCTTATCAATACTTATTGATTTCCAATTACAAATTTGAGATTGTTTAATGTGCCAATTATCTGGGATCCATGGTGGTTAGTGAGTCAGTCTGAAATAAATAGTTATGAAAGCAGACAGTCTGGATTGCAGTTTTAGCTAATGGCATTTTCAATAAATCTCTTACAAGAAAGAAGTTTAAGCCTTTACTATATCTAATCTGTTCATGTAAATCAACTGTAATACCATTTCTAAAGAAAAACCCCTTTTAAAAATGACACTTCGTTAAAAAACCCTGTGGTGAACCAAATGCTGATCTCCTGGAAAAGTAAATGTTCCCTAAATTCAATGAGTCGTGTGTATGGAATTGTCCTCTAGATCTATGTAATAATGATTAAAGTGGAATTAAACCCATGATTACTCCCCGTTCTATCGCAGAGCACTGCCATCTTCCTTCTTCACTTTCCCATAGGCGATCTTTGAACATCTTGATTGGCTGTGCCGGGAAAATTAAACTTGCGTAAGCATGTGGGAGATCATTTATTCCCTGCATAAGCTAGAGAAGCCAGAAAATCAGATATCCCTGTCAACCAACTTCACGCTGCACATGCACAACTTATATGTGTGTGCTGGGGTTTATATTCAGGATGGCTAGTGTGGAAAGGGACAGACGTATCTAGCACATGAACATTACCAATGACACCAGGTTACCAGGGAATATTTCTCATGTGATAATACAACTTGGAGGTTTGACAGGGCATCCGGGGTTGAGGTGGGGCAGAGGTTGGACAAGCTGGATGGTCAGAGTGATGCACCAGACAAAAAGAAGAGAAGAACACTGTGATATCTGGGTTCAGCAATGTTGTTAGGTGTGCATATATTGGATTTATATTGGAAATCTATTTCTTTGTAATTAATGTTTTTGTGCCTGTAGCTTTACATCCACACATCATCATATATTTGTTACTTCCTAGCCTTAGCAGTCAATGTACTGTACATGCCTGTACAGAAGGCATGTGAATGTGTGATCATGACCGTCTGGGATTCTGAGAAATAGGTTGGATGAATCTGGGTGTCATTCATATTGGAAGATAACAAGGGCTGGACCATAGGGCAAAGTGTCTGTGTAGGGTATGTCTATAAAGGGTGTGGATTTTGCAGCAAAAGGTTTAAAAATTTATAAAGATGGTATTAACTAGTTACTAAAATTGTCCCTTGTGTGTGAATTGCATTCCAGTGCTGCAGCCTTCTTTAGACCCTTTTTACTTTGTGATCCCCTACAAAGAAGAACTGATGTGAATGGGTTCCTTGTAAAGTGCTGTATATTATGGTAATGCTATATAATGAAATAGGAATATTATTGATAGGGACAGGCACAACCAGACCAGACAACCAATCCAAGCCAAGTATCCATTCCTTCTCTAAAGAGTGCTTTATAATAATGCTGAATGAACAATAAGTGCTGGTCACCCCAGCTGTGTTGGGCAATGTTTCCCAACATAGTCCCAATACAAGGATATTACAAAAACAATTATTCTTTATGTGCCCTGTTCACACCAAAGCCTTGTACTGGTTGGTGTTGGAGAAGAATGTAGACATGATGCAATTTTATGGAGCGTAGCGCACAAAACATGCTACAAGGCAACACTACTCTTTTATCTGTCTTTCTCTCCAATAGAAAAAGGAAGTTAGGGAAAAAACCTAAACGAAAATGCTCTAGAAAACACAATTCCATGCACAGTAAAATCCAGTGTAAAAACATAAACACATAAGTATTTTTTGTCTATTTATATGAGTTATATGGGAGGAAACTCCTAAATTTGTGTTGCCTGAGGTGAACCTTTGAGATCATGGTAAGTTAATATCTGGTGTCTGTACATCTGTGCCCTAAGGTTGTTTTTGTTCTGCCGTATCACTAAATGACTGACAGGAACAATGCCTATGGAAAGGAGCCAGTTAGCCAATAAAGGCATTGCTTGCATGTAAAAATTTTTACCCACAAGCTTTGGGTTGAGCTGTCCTGTCTGTACAGATCAGGTTAGTTGGCCTTTATCCTGGTTTTGGACCAACTACTAAAAGTAATGGGACTAAAAGAGGGGAATGATAGCCAGAAAAGTAGCATTTACGAAAGGAGCCCATGGCTATGGCTTTCCATCCACTTCCCTAGCTGATTAATATTGGTGTGTGCTTTGATAAGAAGCTTGGTTGATGCAGACCAAATTCTCTGCAGTAGAGGGAATAGAAGTATGCTTACCTCTCCAGTTACCCATGTCTCCTTTATTGCAGTTGGCCAGTTTCCTTAATAATCATTGTTTAACCCAAAATATTTGAAAAAATTGTAGGTTGGTGGCAGCCACTGTATTGTGACCAAACTCTTTAGTAACCACCCAAAATCAGCTGGGGGGATTACTGAAAAGTGCTGGGTGGTGCGCTCGGCTAAAAAGGGCTGGGGAGAACAGCTAGATCAATGATGTATGATCTGGTGATCTATCAATATCTCTCATATAGATTGTTCACTAGATTTCTGCCTGACACCAGTAGATTTTGATCAAACATTGATTGCAACTAATATTGCTGTTTGGAATGGCATTAGACATTGAGCCAGGAATGCTCCCAGACAGCCACCAGCCAATGGTTACTATCTCCGTTACCTGGAAAGCACTTCTGGTGGTTGTGTTCCCTAACAGGCAATGTAAATATCCCTACCTTTTGTTATGGTATACAGCAAGGAGCTTTCCGTTCAGCTTGTGGTTTCCGGGGAAAGTTCCCTGCTGTTTTTGTTGTGTGGCCACCTTTAGCCTTTTTTGCATTTGACACTTTGGGGAAATCCCGTATGCTTGTGTTTCCCACCAAGTTGTGTGGTGTTATCCTCATTGGTAATATATGCGTATGAGGAATGAGTGTGTGTAAGATTTTTAATCCGATTTTAAGGTAAACTGTTGGACTGTTAAATGGATGAGGGGTGATACAATTGTTGGGTTATTATTACTAGCACCCGGTTAGTAATCGTGGTGTGTTACCGTAAATGAAAGTCCTCACTATTTTACCTGTGGAATAACACAAAGTGATCTCGTAATAAAACGATGTGTTTGTCTCTTGTAAAGCTCACAGTTATAATTTCTATCAGATAATTAGCAGATGCGTTTTATTCAGTCCTCTTGCTTGCTGGGATTTATTCTGTGATCATGTAAAAGGCAGATTACATTTAATGCTTTGTTGAAACAGAAGGCAGTGTTGGCCTTGTTCTTGAGGAAATAGTCCAAATTATTTGGGCAAACAATTCATTTCAGCAGGGATTGTAGTATCATTGCAAGAGATTTCTAAAATGACCAAAATGTTAATCCAAGTTAATGAAAATCAGTCTAATGGTTTCTAGACTCCTGTGATGTTTAATTCAATAGATTTCAGTGCAAAAATTGTCAAACTTGTATAAGGACAATAGAGTGGCCTTCAATGTAGAGGTATTTATGCATTAGCTGCATTTTTATCGTCCAAGGCTACGTACACACGTACAGTGCTCCCATGTTGTTGTTTATTGACAGATAAATATTAGGTAGATATGATTACCATACCCCGCTATGTCCCTGGCTCTCTTCCTCCAATGTAAATACTCTAGCAGCACACTACTGTGCATGTGCCAGCACACAATTATACTCCGCTCCATAGAGACTGATAGGAGCCAGGTCAGCTTACGATCTGGCACACGCTTAGTTTCACTCTTATCCTGTAAGTGACACTAAATACCTTGTTGCAGGTTCTGTATGTCATTATGACAGAATAACATATGCTGCAGACGTTCTTTAATATCAAGTAAATGAAAGTTCAGTGTTAGAGCATAGTTGAAGAATCATGGCAGTGTTCCACCACCCGGCACATTTCAGTAACCACCTGGCTGTTTTTGGTTGGATACTGAACAGTTTGGTCACCATACAGGGGCTGCCACCCGCCAAACAATTCTTCCCATTCAGCCTAAATAAATTTCTGGGTTGAGCACTACATGGTATAGCATATTTCATATTTCAATTCCCATACACAATGTTCTCCCAGCCCCTTTTAGTTGGGTGCACCACCCGGAACTTTTCAGCAACCACCCACCTGTTTTTGGGTGGTTACTGATGAGTTGGGTCACAATTCAGGGGCTGCCACCTTCCTAAAATTTCTTGTCACCCAGCTTAAAAAATTTCTGGGTTCAGCGCTGCATTCTAAAGAGATTAGCATGCCAAAAACATGATTCTAAGACTAAATGTGTTTGCTATGGTTTATTGTTATTAGTTTAGTTCTCAACCCAGAAATTTTGTTAAGCTGGGTGAGAAGAAATTGTAGGTGGTTGGTACCCCCAAAAACAGCCGGGTGGTTGCTGAAAAGTGCCGGGTGGTGTGCCCAGCTAAAAGGGGCTGGGGAGAACACTGTAGTTGTTGGCTTCATTTGTTGACTACAATGGGTTTTGTTACATTTATTAAAACTGCTTGCTTGACATACACATCTTAGGAGGGTCCACATTATTAAAGCCTACTAACTTGCACAAACCTCCTATTTTAGTGAATAGCAGACTCTTTTGGTTTGTGTCCTTGTATTTTCAGCCACTGGCTTCAGTGAGATTTTACATTAACCTTCACTGATGAGCTCTCGGAGGACAGGTTTTGGCAGCCAAGTGTGTACTTTGTGCCTTTATGTTTTCACAGAACCTCCATGGTGATCCGCAATCATTTACATCTGCCTAAGAGATCATTATAGTCTTTAATAAAGTATACATTTATCCAGGATTATTGGTAATTTGTCAAACTGTGATTATGCTCCATGGGAAAAAGTGTGTAGATTAAAATGTAATGAAATTTAATTGTGTTCAGTTCACATTCCAAGCACATATTTTCCTTTTCCATCAAACAATATAATAGGACTGGTAACAAAAAACAGAGGCAGAGTGGTGATATCCTGTTATAATTACAATAAGCTGAGCTGATTATTTGTCTTGTGCTTTTGTGGACTAAAACACGTGTTTGTGTTTATTTTCCCTTCCTGTCTTATTACGTGTCTGTCTAGGTGACGATTAGAGGCATGGATATCACATAATCAGCTCTGAATTGCCAAGACCAAGTGGGATTTTTCTACAAATGCTCGTCTCCTTGCAGACCAGTGCTGAGAAAAGCATGGATGAATCCGCTCTGTTGGACCTTTTAGAGTGCCCAGTATGTCTGGAGAGACTCGACGCCTCTGCTAAAGTCTTGCCATGTCAGCACACATTCTGTAAACGTTGCCTGTTGGGGATTGTCAGTTCCCGGAGCGAGCTGCGCTGCCCGGAGTGTAGGACGCTGGTAGAGTGTGGGGTGGATGAACTTCCCAGCAATATCCTCCTGGTCCGACTGCTGGATGGAATCAAACAGAGGCCGAGGAAACCTGGAACAGGGCCACACACTGGGAATAACACAAATGCATTAAGAGCACAAGGCAATGTAACTACTAATTGTGGCACTAGTGATGCACAGAGTAATCAAGGGGGACCACAGAGGATACAAGCACGGAGCCCCCCTGTCAGGGTGAGTAAAAAGCACAAATATTCTTTAGTCAATTTACAAATGGTTAATATAATGCTGGCTCTTCCTTCTCAATCAGGATTTGTGTATTGTACATTACCTTCAGTTTTAAAGTCGGTGTTTGAGCATACAAAATGAGCTACATTTATTATTTGTGTATCTGAACCAAACATTGCACACAGAATATACACATGAACATTTATGAGAAAACATGATTTAAGCTGACAAAACCCAGAGCCCCAAGATAATTCTATTCCTTTTCTTGTGTAAAACCTCAGTCTGGACCTGTTTGGTGAGATCATCTTACAGGGGCATTTCCAACACTTAGGGACATTTTCTCTTCCTGTTGTGGTTCTTAAACAAGAAGTAAACCACAATGGTGCGCCAGGATGACTGCATGCCATGCCATGTGCACCATTGTGGTTTACTTCCTGTTTAGGAACCACATGGCAGTTCATTGCCCGCACGCACATGCGCATTACAACTTTTTGCCGGATACCCAGAGCAATCAGACAGGCAGGAGGGATTATTGAAGAGTGGACATTACCAGTCCCTTTCTGCAATAATCATCTGTCTGATCTGTTCCATTAAAGGGGAACTTCTGCTTTAAGCATGAATAAAGGTTACTGGGGTACAAGACACAGTAGATGTCTTCCCTGTTAGGTTGCTGCACGAGTAATATTGAGACTCATCATAAAGTAAAGATGGGGGTTTGTGCAGGTAGAAACTATTGAAGATTCGCAAAACCATATTGACTGTTCTCCCAGAAACACAAACTATGCTGATATGTGGTATGCAGTGATTTTGTAACCTCAATTGAAAAAAATACCCCATTTCTAATTGGGCTGTTCTTCAGCTACCCTGGGACAGAGCCAATGTTCCAGCTGTAGAGAGCTGCATTTTGTGCTCTTCTCCTCAGCTCACATGAGGTGCAATGTGGAATCCTCATTCTTAGAGCTGTGTAAGGCAATCCTGACACATGTCCCTTTGGGATGTTGCCCCAGGACTTAGTTAAATCCACCCACCTTTGACACTGTTAATCTTGCTGCAGATTTGTTTGAATATGTAAGGATTTTCTGCTACAATGGTTTGTCAGGATGGAGAAACTTTTTGAAAGGGTGATGCCAAACATCTGTCTCGATCTGGTTATTGCTTATTGTGAGCAGCTGTCTAGGAAGAGCGGGTTAATCCTGGGTGTGGTGTCTTATGTTCTACATAATGTTGTCTTTTTATTGCAGCACATTTTCTGAGCTATTGTACACTTTTTACAACCATGCACCATCTTTATATTAGCAGCTATAGGGCAAATATGTGACTTTAGTTGGATGTTATAACCATTTCTTTTTTATGTGTAGAACAGGATATAGAAAACAGCCTTCTCCCTATAACAAAGGCTCCAGGACTACAGAATTTGGGGAGTTTCATCTGAAAACTCTTTAGTCCACATGATCTCAGGTGGGATTATTGAACCCATAATGTTTGGGAATTTGGTATTATCCATTTGCTAAATGTGGACTATGCAAACAATAAAACATCTGACACTTGGGATTACATAGATCTGTTACCTGAAAACAATCATATATTAAACCAAAGTACTATAAACCATCTTTTTTTGCATTTGATGTTTTACATATTGATGAAGGTGCTACAAATAGGATTACACAGGATTCTCTACATACATGTAGATGGTCCTTGCACTGTTACAACAGAGTGTAATAATGACGATTTACTTGTCATTTTAACATTTTCCAGAATGCAGTACAATGTATTGTTTAGCTCTGAGCATCACTAGAACACTAGTATACATCACTAGAGGGGACTGAACATTTTGTAGCTGCACTAAAATAAAAATGGTAATGGTGACTACGCATTCATATTCAATTTTTCCCCAGGCTGTGCTAATATTTGTAGACTAGGTTTTTGGAGTTTCTGCTTCTGCAGACAGATGTCTGATGTCGGCTTCTGCATACCCGCATATCTCACAGTGCCCTGGCAGGAGATGAGGTCAATTAGAGGTTTAATTACCTGCCTTCACAGTGACTGGGAATCCTGTATCAAATAAGACACGGCTCTCTATTTGTCACATTGTATTCTGACTCCTTAGGATTCAATTAAGTGAAGAGAATGCCCTGTTCAGTGCACAGATCTGTTTTGTCACTTCAGAGTATGGCTGAAATTTGAGTTTTCCATGCTCATATCAGGGAGTATGGTAGCGTGGAACAGCCTGATTTTTTTAGCCTAAAGAAAAGAGTACATCCAGGAAAAATCTTGCATCTGATCTAGTGATCCTCAATATTAAATATTTTAATACTCCCATTTTATCATACAGACATATCTTTGGCTCTATTAGCATGTCCTTTTTGCCAAATAGTTTACCTCTGGATTATTTCAGTATTTAGTTTTCGTCATTTACATTTAAATGTCCTGTTCTCTTCCTCTTGGATCACAGAAGTCTTCCAGGCTCACAGTTTTCCAAGTTAAATGTCACAATCTTCTTATCCAACACACATTTGTAATCACGTTGTCCCATACCAGTCAGAATGTTCTTTAACTTGCCTAGTTGTATGTGTGATCCTTAATTATAAATCATCAAAGCACAATAGAAGATTACTGGAACCAAGGTATGAAACATGTCTGTGACATCAGTACATCAGGAAAAGACCTGGAAAGGTAATGTTTGATAGTTTAGGGAAGTTGTCCTAAAAATTTGAATCTATAAAGGTCAAGTTGACTTTTAGTGAACTAGTGTTTTGCTTAAAGCAGAACTAAGCCTGTGTTCCTTCGCAGGGAGCCGCCATCTTCTTCTTTCTTCTCTTCCTGTAAAGGGTCCCCCAGCCATCTTGATTGGCCAGGCGGGGATGATGTAAATCGCAGGAGTTCATTTCTCGGCATGCAGGGAAAGCCAAGATTGGTGAGTATCCTTGCAACCAAAGCTGACGCTGTGTATGTGCAGGTCAGCTTTTTGCCAGATACCCAGAGTGATCAGGCATTTAGGAAGGATTATTCCAGAAGCGACAACGTCTGTCCTCTTCTGCAATATTGACCTGCCTGATGGTGTATTCACAAAAGTGGAACTTTAGTTCAGCCTTTAATTCTAACCTGGTTAAGTGCAGCGTTCTTCTTCTACTTTACTCCTACTTGGTGTTCTTGTGCATTGTGATCCCACTCATCCTCATGAGTGAGCCATATCCCACTGGATACTGTAAATACAGTTCAGCCAAAGGAATTAATTAAACATGGTACAACTTTGTAAAAAAAAGAAGAGGAACAGACAGGAAGGTTTTTACAGGGCCACACAGTGAAAAGTGCTTTGGAGGAAGGTTAGTATTGCTGCAAACCAGAGGGTTGAGTAATAAATTAAACTTGTTATTAAACAACTTTAAGATATCACTTAATAGTGATATCCTAAAAACTTTAGCATAATCACAAAACTTTCTGCAATACCCAATAACTAACATGGTACTCCTAACAAGTACTTTTATTTTAAATACCAATAATCTGGATTTAATTTACAGACTACAAAGAACTCATGTAAATAGTCTGAATGGTTTAAACCAAAAGGTACAGACTATAGTAAAACCAGAGCTAGATAATAGGCAAGTTATTAGGTGCAAATAAGTCATAAATATGATTTATGGTTTGTGTCTGTAATAGGGAATTCATCTTGAAGAGGTCAGCTCAGCGGGACAGTGAAGGCATTCCCCCAGACACTGGCTCTGGGTAACAGAATGTGCGGTATACAAGTATTCTCAGAATTGTTAGTCTGGAAAGAGTTCACCAGTAATTAGCTGGTTGGTGTTTTCAGCAAGGCTTTATTTTGATCTCCTGGCTAGCAAAGCACCACCATTTTTTATTTTATTAGCTGAATTTTGTCCTTAAGTCTGATCAGATATTGTGGTGGGCTTTGCCCATTGCACAGATCTCTTACTACCACATGTTTTCTGCAGTGATAACATCTAAAAAGCCCTTTCCAGATTGGAGGCCACAAGTCATGCTGCGCCTTGTGACATTCACAACAGTGACCATGTGGCCGCCTCACCGATCAGAGACTTTATCAAGAACATCAGGAACACATTTCATATGTATGGAAATCATTGGCAGATTACAGGATTTCTCTAGTTTGCTGATACTTCATACTGTGTAAATGTACCCAGACTTCAGAGCTTCTGCCAGCTGTTCCAGATTTCCAGGGACAATACTTGGCTTTGAAGATTTGTCCATGGAAATGGATGCTTCTGTTTGTACTGATTATATACTACAACCCATTTTCACTCCTCGTGTTGGATTTGGAGCATGTCAGTCCTTTACCATCTATGTGCTGAATCCTATACTACTAAGGATTAAACTTTTTTTAAGCCTTTTCAATTTATACTAATTGAAAGAAAAAACATTTTTTGATCTTTTGCATAGAAGAGCAGAAAGATATGTAGTTAGCATATGTCATGATTGGGCTTTTAATTGCTGTGATTTATGACTTGGCTCGCAGAAGAGGAGCACCCTTGGCCTGTCTGGTATTTCACTGATGGATCAGTACATCACCTGTATTGTCAGGTAGCATATGCTTGTATTCAAGACCACCATCAGAAATCCTGTTTCCCATACTGGGTAACTTTCCTGGCCCCCTCCCCCTTGTGATGTTCCAAATTTGCTTTTGATCAAGTACTTCCTGTGCCCCCTCCTCATAACAGGCCTACTTGTATTGGTTTTACAGGGTTATATAATGTTTAACTCTGTTTCTGTATGAGAAACTGCTTAGCTGAGGCTACGTGCACATGTCAGATGATGTGTACAGTGCACGTCCTTCATGGATCCGTCCAGGCAGATCCAAGAACGACTGCAATGCAAGTGAAGGTGAGAGAGCACAGCCGGGTGCCGCTCCATTGTTCTCCCCCTTCCTTCTCCATAGAGCAGAACAGTGCTGTATGTACATTGCTCGTTCATGCATCTTTCAGTCTTTTGCTGTTTGAAAAGTTTGTGAAAGATCCTTTCCAACAACAAAAATCCAATGTGTGTACGCAGCCCTACAGTATTTAGCAACACAAACTGCTGTCACTTAACGTCTGAGTGCTATATTGTTGTTGAAGAATAACTGGGTGTATTTGGTGGTTTTGTATAGGCAATCTTTATTTTCCATGGCACTATTTTTTTATATCCCTTGATGTTCTGTTTTTAAGACAGAGTTAATACATTCTGTCTTTTCATTCCCAGGATGCCACCGTTTCCTTTTACTCTGGTAAATGTGGTATGCAGGGCCTTCATCCATTTCACAGATCAATCTGAAGTTTCCAGGCAGGGTTAGTGCGGTCACCTCATCCTACTATGATTGCACTATACCGAGGAAGCCTTTGTGTGTAATCGTCCTTATTCCAACTTTTATAAAAAAAAGATTTTCAATCAGTCTTTAAAATTGCCCAGAAATATAGTTTTTCATGTCTGGTGGCCTTTTGGGATTTGAAGTGATTTCTTTTATTACACATTCCAAACTTGTCATTAGAGTATTTCCAAGATACGTATGCTTTGGAAATGTTGTTTTACACCCAAACCTATTTTTTTCAACAATAAAAATTTCCATGTTAATCGTGATTCATTTCATGTCATTTCATCCTATGGCAGCATTTCAAATGTGTTACATTAATTAAATATACAAAATTAGATCTATAGATGTGTATGTGTATATGTATATATATGTGTGTATGTATGTATGTGTGTGTATGTGTGTGTGTATGTATATATATATATATATATATATATATATATATATATATATATATATATATATATATATATATATATATGACCACTCAGGAATAACTATTGTGCAGTGTTTCTTCTACGTAAATGTCAGAGGATTCTTGTCTGATAATCGCCTCAGGGCTGATATCGGACAAGAGTCTGGCGTGTGTACAGCGCTCATCATTCATGGATCCGTCCTGGCAGATCCACGGACGAGGAACGATTGTAATGGAAGTGAAGGGGAGAGAGCAGCGGTTTCCGCTCCGTCGTTACCCCCTCTCCATAGAGCAGAATGGTGCTGTATGTACATCATTCATACATCTTTCAGTCTTTTGTCGTTGTAAAGGATCTTGAAAGATAAAAAGACAAAAAATGTGTACGCAGCTTTAGACAGCACAAGATTAATATCTAATGAGTTCTAGCTGACATATACATCAATTTAAAAAAAAAAATAGAATCCTGAGTTGGGGTTTTTAGAATATTTTAAGATGTGGTCATATTCCATTTATAGAATATTTTAAAAGCACAAGGATTCAACAAGAAATCCATTTAGCTATTGCTTGTTATACAACAATATCTCTGTCTGTGAATATAATTCATTATATAATTTATCTATTAAGACATGACCTATTTGGTGCTGTTTCTCATGTTTTCCCCAGTCTGATCTAAAAGGCACAGATAGCCCAGATTGTGGCAGCAGCCATGATCCATTTCATTATCTTGGTAACAGCAGAAGTTGGTCCCCTATGGAAAGTTTGTCAGAACTACCTTGACAATGGATGGCGAGAAGCCTGAATCTGTAATTCTTTGGGGAAATAAAAAATTCATGACATTTTCCTCTGCAATCTGCTGTTCTTGTGCATTTTTTATACTTTTGGCTGGGATTCAAACATTTATGTACCACCCTATTTATTATTTGCATGTATTGCTTGGTTTCATGAGGCAACCACGAATATTCATTAGGTGACATTTGGCACATTTAATGTTTCTTTGTGCCAGTAACATGTAAAAAAAAACTTCCCTATTTACTGTACAACGCCGTGTAATATGTTAGCACTATATAAATCCTGTTTAATATTAATAATAATATAATAAAAAATGTTAATATCTTCTGTCGGGGTTTTCCCAGTTAACAGCAGCGGGAGTAAAGGGGGTGGCAGAGGATCTGCTGCACCAATATCACCCTAATTTAGCGGGTAGAGAAGCCTAAAGCATCATGGGACATATTTATTTGTCAGTGATTGATTCACAATCGGTGAATATTTGGTAGCATTCATATTCACTGCTTTATAACATTTTTTCTAATGTTTTGCTTTTAAAGTTACACTTACAAAAAAAAAACCTTATGTATTTATTATGAATGTAAAATGTTGTGCCTTTTATTAGAAAACATCCTTTTTAAGCCTGAAAGGTGTACTGTCATTGACCTCTTGCCTTTAAATCGAGAGACTGAATGCATCCTTTGTGAGCTGATGAAGTAATGTATTGTGGCAGCTCATTGAGTATTTTCCAACTGCAGGGAGGAAGAGATTTGGTTGCATTAATAGCAGGTTATCTATGGTGTCCTGTGCCACAGTAATGTCTCTAGATTGGCTTGCAGTGAAATCCTATTCACAGGACGGAACTAGTCAGTATAGCGATCTTTCCATCATATTACACCGTTTCTGTTCAGTACACCTTATGCTCTATGAGGGGTTATTGGAAGATTCCATGTCACTGGCCTTGCTTAATTTTGCTGCAGTTCATTTTCCAGATTAGTTTGGCACATGCCGAAGCTCTGAAATACATGTGCATATTTATTTCACCTTAATTAATTCTACAGAAAGTTCATGATTTTTATTTAAAGTGTATCTAGGCTTAAATGTTACATCCATCATATGGAGTAGTTTTAATTTTTACACCTTTTTTCCTCATTTGTGCCTGGTAATTTAGCTTTGTGTTTTTCCCTGTTGGAGCAAATTGTACCAGGGTTTTTTTTTTTACTTTGCCTTACTCTGTTCATAGGGATTTATATCAGGGATGTGTTTATTTCTTTAGTGGTAGAACTTAATGGACTTATGTCTTTTTTTTATTAACTTGACTAACTATGTCTATGCTCATTTCAGTATTGTCTATGGGAGAACACATGATTGTTATACTGGCTGGACTTTGTCTCTAATACAAGGTGGGTTTATGGGACTAGTAGTTTACGCAAAATAATATATATACCGTATATATATATATATATATATTTTTTTTTTTTTTTTGGAGCGCAAGGGAAGTGACAACAACATTTCAGAGTCATAGCAAAAGTATAGTTTACTTTTGCTTTAAAAATGTTGCAGCTACAACAATATTATAACATACCAACAATCTGACGTTTTACCAGCTCTGAATGTTCAAACTATTCATTTAGCTTGCTGCTAGGAATGGAAAATCAAACTGATTTCATGGAGTACACGCACTGACGGATGAAATGTAGACAATGTTATTATTTGCCAGTTATTGTGTGTCTAATCAATCAGCGGCCAGTCATTTGTGTAGTATTTACCACAAGCATAGCTACCACATACCAGAGTGATTATTCACCAAGTTAGAATGTGACTTTTTACTCCATCCTGCACACACATTACCAATACTTCTCTGCTTTGTAGTACTTCCTTGTGTAATGTACTAACGTACGATAGATATGATCTTATATTGGAATACAAGCCAACCCAAAACCGAGGGATCTCTCAGAATCTATATACAGTACTTTAATTATTAATTTAACATAGATATTATTCATCACTTTACAGGTACAAAACCATTTAGGGCCCAGCATATATGCGTGAGCTCAACTGCTTTCTCTAGTAACTGTTTTGTGATAATAATGTGAAACATCATAATACACAAAATGTTTTGGTAGACAGACTACAGTAATTTCTCCAGAATTTTTCTTAAGCTGGGTGGGAAAAAATTGTAGACAGGTGGTGACCCCTGTATTGTGACCCAACTTTTCAATAATCACCCAAAAAAACCCGGGTGGTTACTGAAAAGTGCCGGGTGGTGCACCCAGCTAAAATGTCCTGGGGGGAACACTGCACTATTAAGGAAGGATTAATTCACAATGAACAGATATTTGTAAGGCTCTGTAACAATTTTTTTTTAAGACCTTCCTTAAGATTTTCAATTTATATTAGTTCAGCTAATAGATTTCATGATGTTTATTGTAGTTGTCATTCTCTGCTGAGGTTATCTACAATGATACGGGCTCCCTGTGGCCAAGCTCTGCCTAGGATCTGTTATTTACGTCTAAGATGTTCACATTTGTGCCCTGTGACTGTAGATAAAGTTTCCAATAATGTACAGCTTCATTGAAGAGCACTGAACCATCCTGACTAACAGATTTCCTGCTCTGTAAAGGAAACCACCTTTGGTTCCGTGTCACTGGTTCACCTTATTGGTGAAGTCACTCAGCGGTGGACATACTTTTGTTTCCCCCTTCTTTCTAGGTTCCTTTGTTAATGTTCTGGTTTGATAAAAGGTTTATACGCTATCTTGAAAAAGACTGACTTTTACTAACTGCGGCCAAAGCTCTCTGGTAGTTGTTTGAATAAAGGTTTAGGGTGGAGAGGTCTGAGCTGCGTCATCTTTATTTCATAGCAAGGTGATAAGGTTGCTTTGAATAATAAGTGAGAAGGTGTGTTATTAAAGAACAATCGGATGGCAAAAAAATGACCTAGGGCTTTGTTCTTTACTCAGAATAGGGCAAAGAGAAGAATGTGTGTCTTGTGTGCGTCTTTTAGTACGCTAGTACATTACTTTAAAATTGTCGTCTTTGTCAAAATGTTAGTTATAGTTTAGGAAAGACTGGAGATGATAAACTCTTTCACTGAGTAGATCAGGCAGGAATAGTCTGCAATCCCCACATCCTTCTCTGGCACCACCGGTCACCATCCTTCTCTTTGGAGAAAGCAGAAATGGTTCCTTATCTGTGATTCCGCCAAAGAATTGCCATACCCAGCATTTTTTAAGCTAGTTATTGCAATTCTTTGTAGTTATCACACACAGTATTGTCAAACAGCAATGCTTGATTCAGTGTGATTGCTTGCAAACGTGTGTGGCTGGACTAACACAGATGACAAAAGTGGTTGTATTATTTGGTAAAGCAAAGCTAAGCTAAGGCTATGTACACACGTGCAATAATTGTCTTTGGAAAGGTTCTTTCACGATCCTTTTCAACAACAAATGACTACACGTTGCATGAATGAGTGCTGTACATACAGCGCCATTCTGTTCCATGGAGAGGGCAGGGGGGGAAACTATGGAGCGGCACCCTGCTGCACTCACTTCCATTATGAACGTTTGTCGTCCATCAATCTGTGGATCCGCCAGGACGATTGTTATGACGATAGATGACGAGCACTGTACACATGCCAGATCCTCATCCCATATGAGCCCTGAGCCGATTATCAGACAAGAACCATTGCATGTGTGTACCTAGTCCTAATGAGTTTTTATTTTTGCATTCAGGATATAAAAACCTAGTTTATGATACTAAAAGTTGTGTTGTTGCTGTACATACTGATTATGTACTAGCAAGGTTTCCCTTGACGGATTGGTGCATGGCAAATCGTGGCATGTTGCAGATTATAAAGTAGTCAGAGCTACAGTAATAACACGTTTCAGAACATCTCTGGGCTCTTTCCAGTATTTATATGGTGTGTTATGTATCGTCTATCAGTCATGATGACATAGCAGAGATGACTTTAGGAGGGGACAAAATAGTGGGGTTTTTAAATGTATAATTTTCAGCTAGAGGCTTTTATCTTAATAACTTTGTGTTCCTCTTGGCAGAATTACAAACTTGTGTTAACACGTCTACTACACAGTCACTTGCTAATACAATATGGTTCCCCCCTCCTCCTCCATCCATATTGCTTAGAAAAAGCCAGCCTGGAGAAACACTGACTCACCCGCATTATTGTAGGTACACACGTGCCTATGTGGTCTCACATAAAAGCCAGGTGATGACTGATATGGTAGATTGTTTCTTCTACTAAGGAGTATTGGTATAGTTTACTGTGTCCAGACATGACTTCTGATGACTAACACCCCTCTTTGTGGTATATGGATTTGTCTCCATAAATAGCTAAAAAGTACAGAGGAGTTCAAACTTTTAAGTGCTAAATTTACCACGTACTCTGCATCTCTTTTCTCTAGAACGAAGTGTGTGAAGTGTTATTTTTCTTTGTAGATATAGGGGAACACATTATGCAATGTAGAAGTAATTTTATAATATATTGTTTTACTTTAGTACAAAAAAATGGAACTGTCATTCTTTTTTCCTGATCCTTTATTGACCCCTACCTTTTAAATGTTCTGTGTTCAGAATTCTGGATTTTTACTTGCACTATTACAGTCTGTTTTCTCATTAGGTATATCCTTCCAATATATTATATATATTATATATATATAATATATATATATTATATTTATATTTGTTATAATATTTTATATTTGTGATTATATTATATATATAATATATATAAAATATTATTTGATGGATGCCTTGAACTATCTCTTTGGCTGGACTTCTACTTTAAAGAAGAACTAAGCCATTAAATCAAAAAATTGCGACCAGGCAGGACCTTTATTGCAAAAAGGACAGCCAAGGGCATTGTGCAGTAAAATAATTACTTGTCTGATTGCAATTTTTTTTTGAGTCATGTACTCTTGACATCTTTTTCCAGTCCTCATTTGGATGTCAGAACTTCGACCATCATGTTTGGCCAGGCTGGGATGACATGCATTCAGGCCCCACAGCCCCAGGGGATGCTGGAATACCTAGTGAATTCTAGCACCCTACAAAAAGATTGTAATCTGGTAGTTTTATTGTAGGGGGTGGGTGATGAATCATGCTTGCTCACTATTTTTGTATGCAGAATTAGAGTTCATTTAAAGGGTGTTTTAAGCCGAATCTGGTTTTGTGATTAAGGAAAATGATCTGGAAGTTATTGTTAATTTACACGAAACTTGTTTGCAATAATTCATTATATAAAAAGGTCATTAAGGACATGGCCACATCTTTGCTTTAATAACTAAAAAAATCATCTTGCCAGCGGGCATTGTCATTCCTACTAAAGGCAAGGCAGATCCTATAAAATCTTTTCTATGGCAGAATTATTTGATGTCAGTGTGTAATAATCTCCCAGCTCAGTGTTCTATTCCTTAGCTTTATGCTGTAAATGGTAAGCCGTTTGTTATCAAGCAGTCTAATTGATTCTTTGTAGAACGGCTTTGTATGAATTGCGTTTTCTGCAGCAGATTTAATTTGCGCTGTATTTCGCTTTCCTTAAATTGGATAGCAATTGAATCCTGCAGCAGCTGTGTGTACCAGCAGATGCAGAATGTGAATCGAGGGGATGGCTCTTTACAGAACAGAATGAAAACCTACAACCCTAATAAAACAAATGCTTGTTTATTCTGCGTTCTTATGTAAGCTGAATAAACTGAAGGAGTAATATGTTTTGGCAGGACCATGCAGTGATGATCATAAAATACATTGAGAATAATGTCTGGCTGTTCATTTCTAGCATACAGTTGGTGATTGATTGTTTTTATATAAATAATAAAATAATGGGTTGGAAAGTGAAAAGGGAGTTTTATCGCCCATGCTAACTTTTAAGACCACAAGTGTAAAGGATGAACTTTCACTGGCCACTAATTTCCCTTATAAGATGGTAATCAGTATAAATACCTCCAATAAATTGTTGGTCTTTGTAAAAACTCCTCTGTTAGTGCTTACTGTACATTGTTCTTTTACATTGTGGTCAGTGCAGATCTCTCCCCCTTTCATTGGTGGTCTGTATAAAGTTTGCTGTCACATTGAATATCAGAATAAATTGTAAAAAAGTAACAGAATCTCTCTAATTCAGTTGTTCTCTACCAGGGTTCCTCCAGAGGTTTCCAAGGATTCCTTGAGAATTTTGTCCCCCTCAGTTCAGTTTAAGTGATTCCAACAATCTTTTTTAGCTAAATGTAAGGATGACATTCTTCCCACTGTCCATCAATGTAGGAGACACTTTTCTCACTGACCACAACACCAAGGTACTGTGATCTGTGAATATAGTAATTATAGAAGGGGTTCCCTGAAGACCTGAAAGTTTTTTTTTTTTTTTTTTTTTACAAGGCTGTGCTAAATGAAGATTTGTATAGATTGAGGCTTTTCCGACTACTCTTTGGCCTAGCAGAAAGTTAATCAGGCAGAGAGAGATTGCTATTCTGAATGTGGATTTAGACTGTATGCACCCTTAATTTTACACTCCCGATACTAGATACTTCCAAGCAAAATGCCAAATTTTCCTATACTTTTAAATTAAACTTGCCATTTGACATCATTGGTTGGTTGACATCATTTTGCAGTATTTAGGCTTTGTGTCCCCTTTTAGCCTGGCCCTTGGATACTGACTTGTGATCATACAAACTATTCTACACCTATGTGTTGTTAAAGCCATTTCATAGTGAATGTGGAAGAATTTTATGGAATGCTGTATAAACCTATGCTGCTTTTATTATAACAACTTGTCTTCTATACTAAGAGCTATAAAACGTGTTCTACATATTCCCCGCTATTTTTCTATGAATTTTTTTGTAAAGCATTGACAAGCACAGAGGCATTTACAAATACCTGAGGGTAAATTCCCTGGAAGAAGAGAATCAGCTGTGACATTGTGTAGAACAGCAGGAAATGCAGAGAGAATCGGCATAGCTGCTTTGTGTATAGGTTTTGTTCAATTTTAATTAAGCAAGCAAATGCTGAGAGATCCTGGGGAAGTTATCCTAGGTAACAGGGTCTTAATGAAGGAAAATTGAATGACCCTTGACAAGACCACAAGACTCATGTGGGTAAGCTGTCAACATTTTATTGGCTGTGTTTGCAACCAAATATTTGGTTTTTATGGCACTCTTGAACCCTCACTCCAGCTTTGCCCCACCTCTGCCGTTTCAGTATTGTAACTTTTAATTATCATTCTGTTACATTTTGTGGCTACAAAATATGATTATTTCATTTACTTTAATATTTCAAAAATCATTAGAAATGTACCAGTCTTTGGTACATTTAGGGCCCATTTTATTCTTTCTCATGGTTCATGCACATTAGGACAGACTGGTAATTTGAATGAGCTGCTAAGACACCAAACCGACCTAAAATTGTCTTACTGTGCATTGTTTTGTGCTGTAATGTGTATGTACATCAGAAGTTTGGGTCCTAGATTGTAAGCTCTGCGGTGCAGGGTCCTCTCGTCCTCCTGTGTCACTGTCTGTCATTTGTCTATTTAAAGAATAACTAAACTAAGAACAGCAAAAAAAAAAGTATATGCACTTACCTTCCAATCCCGCAGTGCAGTCTGATTGCTCCAGGGGTGTCCATCAGGTCCTGCGTCGTCCAGGAGCCGGCGCTCCGGGCGCTGCCATCTTCCTCTCTATTTCCTGGTTCTTCACCCTTTGTCACCCCACCCAGGCGCGAGATCTTGTGACATAGGATGAAAAAAAATTAGCTTTTTCTGTTTGAGTGAAAAGGCTCCTTCTGCGCAGAGCCTCCCGGGATGCCTGACGTAGGTATATCGGGAGGCATTGCGCTTCCATTCATTCTCGATCGCCTAGGTGGTGAAAGAATTAAAGGGTGCTGCACCCTTTTTTATTAAAAAAAAAAAAAAAAAAGAATTTTTACTGTACATAAAAGGGTTGCCTACCCTTTTATGTAAAGTGAAATTTCTGAATTTAGGTACTCAGAAGGCGCTGTATAAATCCCCTTTAATAATAATACAACAATATTAATACAATAGGCCTGATTAATTAAAACTCTCCAATACTAGATGATAGACTATCATGGGAGAGCCTGGGTGATTCAACAAACCAGCAATGGATCTGGTTATGAACTGAAAACATTTGCCTACTACCGGTAATAGCAAATTAATTTTAGGAAATCCTTTTAGTCGTGGATCACTCAGGTTCTCCCAGTCTTGGAGAGAATAAATCAGGCCCAATGGGCTGCCCTTGAGCATGAATGGGACAGCACATAAACATGTCAAGTGTTCTGGGTGTTGTTGTAATAATATTTTTATGGCTGCACATTTTTAGTAAATAGTTTTGAATGAACCCTAAATGATTTTAGATGGTTACATTCCATCACTCATTTGGTGTTTGATGATATCTGCCTGCGGTTCATCTTCAAGCTATGGTGAAAATTCCATGTTTGTACTGTTTTCAGATCATTTAGATTCCCAGATGACTTGTCCTCCTTTCCTGGATATGTATGAGCTGTTTATTGACCATAAATGTGTTAGTGATGTCATCTCCAGTAATGGAATGATATCTTTTACAATCATGTTCTCCCATCACTATTCTGCTCTAATAGGCATGATTTCATGTAGACAAAAGGCATTTCATGCTGCCAAGAATATAAACTTAGAATAATGTTTTCAGTGACCTCTCTATACTTAAATATACTTTCCATAAATCACAAAATGTACTTTTAGATTGAAATAATAGAACTGATATCTAATATGTGTTAGGCCTAACATTACAGTACAGCTTTCATATTAGAAATATAGACACTTCCAATGACTCTCCTAAATTTCTTATTCATAACAGTCATGCTGCTTCTATGGCTGAAAGCTGAACTCCAGCATTACCTATCTATTTGCACACTTATAGATAGTTCTATCCTGGATGGAATGTGACCAGTTTAATTTTACTGCACAGTGTGACTTTTATATACCAGGCATTACAAGCTTCAGCGGGGGGTACTAAGCCCCAATCATTTCTTGTCTGATGGACTTAAAGCATCATCCAGCCCACTCCTCACCATATATGTTGTCCTGGATCTCCCCTTTCAGGTATATGCTCCTGCCCAGTCAGTCGTTTAGTCTCAACTTCATATGTTGCATTTCCTATAATGCAGTGCATGCAAAATGTGCTGATACAGTGTGTGAGAGGCAGAGCTGTGAGCTAAAAAGACTTTTGTTCTTGCTGAAGTTTGTTGTTATCCTTTCATGGTGTTTATTTTAGTCAGATTTTGGATTAACCTACACTCTGTTCAGTGAGTCCTGGTACTGTAGGGCAGAACCTGCTCCACTAACCAGACTGGCTTACATAAGTACACAATGGGACAATATTCTTGTAAGTTACACATCAGTGGGATAAGAAAGGAAGCACCAGGTAAAGCAAAATATAGGTAGATAAAAAATGATTATAATACCAGTTGTAAATTAGAAGAAAACCTAGATTGCAGGATGGATGTAAAGAGTGTGTTGTGTACAAGTCAGGACTGTTTTTCTGATTTGCTACTTTATGTCCTAATAGTGATTTTCTTTGTGACCATGGACAACAATGGAGCTATTTTGTACTTATTAGTATACAAAGCTGAACTGATGACAGGCTGAGCTAATGTGGATAAAGAGTTTGTACTGGCAACCATGCAGGGTTTTTATACCCAAGGTGTTTGTAAGAGAAATTCCTTGTGAAGACTTTTATCCCACAATTATAGGTTTATGTGAAGGAAATGTAGAATTTTTTTTTAACCCTCCTCTTTTGTGAAATGTTTTTATTGTTATTTCCCCAGGGGATAGGGCTTGATGCGTCAGAGTGTGTAGGATGTAACAATCATGTAGACCCTCTACTACAGACAATAATAAAATGAATCCTTATGGGACAGTTGGCTGAACAGTATTGCTTCACACGAGCTTTCATAAAAAGGCAGATCTCAAAGATCCGTGGGAAAGGGCCGGCACAGACTGTACAGCATTCAGATTTAGTTTCCAAGGAATGCGGGGGTATTGGTGTGTTAATTGCACTCCAATGATGGCTGAGATTAGTGAAGGCACAAATGACTGAACAGTTCCCTGTTTATAAATACGCGGCAGATACATAACGTAGACCAAGTTGTCAGCTGAAAAATGAACACATGAGTGCGTGACTGCATCAGATTAATACTGCAAAACAATTTCAGCTTCCCCTCATTTCCCAGAGTATCAAAGTCAGGAATAATAATGCTTAGAAGGAGGCTGCAGAATAGGAAATTGCTGTCTTTTATTCCCACTTGCCACCACAAGTACACACAATCTACACTTTCACTAGATAAAAGTTAAAATCCCAGTTTTTTGGGGAAGCGAACAGGTCAGTTACATAAGTTTCATGGAATTTACAAAAATTCTGTGTGCCGTTCTTTACCTACTGTTGTATGAGATTGGCATTGGCATGGCTAATCACATGATTAGACCCAGCGTATTAATAACCTAAAAACTGCTAGAAAAAGCGTGACTGAATTTCATGACCAGGAAATTACTTCTCTAAGGGCATTTGTACGTTTGTAAGAAAACTTCAGGGATTCAAGGAAGTAATGTTTTGATCTCTCCACGAGAGATAAATGGTTGTCTACAGACTGAAAGACAGAGAATTAAAGCTAAAATCTGTACTAAAACCAATTTAAATACATAAAACTTGTATATTCCTAATTTTTGGTGTCCTTTTGTACAGTATTTCTTCAAACTGTCTGCAGTAATCAAGTGTGAATCTACTTTACAACTTCTGCACTTTGCTCCTATGAATGAGTTTCCTATAATAAAGATCATTTATTGCCATTCCCTCTCCTTGTGCAGGGTAACTGGTTTTGTATTATTTCTGTGTACTGTTCTGCAGGCAGTGGTATAATTGCTTTGCGGTATATCAGAGTATTACATTTGACAGAGATCATACCAAGCACATTTGCTTTCTTCTGACAATGACCACCTAAATTACAAGGCCTACCGTTGCTTACCTTAACAACTGGTAAGTTAACATTTTAACAACAGCCATGGCAATCCCATTGATGCCAGGCTTTATAGTTGAAATGAATGTAACCCAATTACAGAGCTTGACAAGTAACCAAGGAGGAAATGAGATTCACACATGCAGGTGTTGTTCCCATTGGCTGTTACAAGTGTCTATTAAAATCTACTTGGTCTCATTGGGTCCTCCAGTAGTGATCTCACAACACAACATCAGTCAGCAGAACTTTCTGCAGCTTCTAATGACTGCTTTCCACTTTCAGAAGTGGCTTCATTTTGTGTCTTTGATCGTTAAACTCTTGAATTGTCACCTTTTTTAAAGCTATAGGAGGTTTATGTTGCCAATAATTAATGAGTTAGGCAGGAATCTTTGTAAATGGAGTGAAGGATGACATAATGCAATTCATATAATTCAACTTTATGGTAGTCCTGTACCGTTAACATTTGTTTTCCAACTGTAGCCCTGCACACTTTTTCATCTCCATTGAAGTAAAGGAGCGGCAAGCAACATAAATAGAATAGTTGTGGCCCCTGATAAAATTTTTATGGGCCAACGCTGTATGTACAACAGGTACATCTTTGATGCTTTCTGGCCCGTGCATGTGGGATTCAGTGAAATGGCTTTGTATTGATTATTCTGTTTGAAGTAATAACTTCACACAGCATGACTACATTGACAGCCTCAGGGGCTGCTCTTTGTTTAAGCATCCATGATTTTAGCAGCGATGTCTCTGTCACTGATAAGAGGTTGTGCTTTGTGTACAGAATGGTGCCACACATTGCATTACGCCTATTGCTGATATCTGTGATAACGTTTCTGCATGGAGTGTTTCCTCTCACCACAAAGTGCTTCTATCTGACAGCTGACACTCGTGTATCTTGTGATTCACATTGATTGAATACAGGTTATTTAATCTGCCAGTGAAAATCTGTTTTGATGTAGGTGACATTTAATGTCTTCTATGTTGTCTATGTATTTTACAGTGTTTTTATTTTTATTGATTGATTGTGATTTATTTGTTAGGTGCTCAGGTTACATCTCATAAAAACTAAACGTCCGTGTGCTGGTAAAACCATCTTCCACCTAGCTGCTGCCCTACCCCATCGCCTGCTGCATGGCTGCACGTAAAAGATTTATCATTTTCTTTTTATATAGCACATTGAACATATAGAAAACTATTTTTTTGCTTTGATTGTCCCAGGCCTGGTACACAAATATTTCTGCTGCCAATTTTATAGCTTTTAACCAACCGGTCTGATCAGTTTTCTGATTGATACTAGATCAGTTGGAAAACCGAAAAAGCTGAGCACGTGTGTATGATATTGTACACTAACAGTTGTTTTATTTTCTTATTAGAAAATGATCACAATTCTGATCAGATGTACTTGATAGATTGTGTACACTATAAAACTGGTGTGCTTTCACTATTTCCCAGCACATCCATTCTATTGATAATCCCCATGAAATAATTCTGTTACAATTTGGTTGACTGATGAATTCCCATTGGGTTCATTTCAAATCGTCACTTTCCATTTCATATCCACTTGTCTGTGCAATTCATGTAGCACCCTGAGAATTCCCTCCCAAACAGTCCCCCAACACTGTCAGAGCTTGTAGGGGTGAACATTCTGATGAAATGGGAGGGCAAGATAATATGGTCACTGAACTTTATCAGTTTACCATGCTACCATAGCTGGAATGCATGCATGTAGACAGGAAGTAGCCACAAAAATGCTGCATGGGTTAGTAACCACTACCAACAGGTAACTGTAATACTTTTAATGAGCAATGGTGTAACTTTAAATCTCTAGATTTTTTTTTTCTTCTTATGGTGATAAACTACTAACTCCTGTTTAATTAGCTGCATAAAATAATGTACACATGTGCAATAATCGTAACAAATGAACAATAATAACTAAAGACTGCACGATGCTTGAATGAGCACTGTACATACAGCACCATTCTGATCTATTGAGAGGGGAGAATGACAGAGTGGCACCCCGCTGCACTCTCTCCCCATCGATCGTTCGCTGTTCATCGTTCGTGAATCCACCAGGATGGATCCATGAACAACGAGCGCTGTACACACACCAGATTCTCGTCCGATATCAGCCCTGAGGCGATTATTGGACAAGAAACATCTGATGTGTGTACTTAAGCTGCATACACACTTCCAATTTTTATCGTTCAAAATGAACGACGAACGATCGTTTGGGCAAAAATCGTTTGTAAAAAAAGTAACCAACGACGCCGACGAACGAGGAAAGTCGTTGGAAACGAACGACCGGACCGGCGGATCGGATTGGACGACGATCGTTGACCATCGTTCGTGTGTACGATCGTTCGTTGATCGTCCATGGTCTGAGCATGCGTGACGAACGAACGTTCGTTCACTTCCTGTCGTGCACGTCACTCCCTGTATCGCTCAAACGATCGTATCTATTGTGTGTACAATATCTACGAACAATCGTGTCGTTATCTGTATGTGCAGGATCGGTGCTATACGATCGTTCGCAGATATCGTGCAGGATCGTTCGTCGTTCGTTTAACAACGATAATAATTGGAAGTGTGTACGTAGCTTTAGTCTAATTGTTGCAGCAAACACTTTTTTCCATTGCAAACTTAATTTGGTTCCAATTTCAGATGAGATAAGGTTGCAGGGAAATTGGGTGGGTTAGCTAGGGGTTAAAATGGCTAGTTGCCTGGTAAGATTTGAGAAAACATAGGCAAGGCTGGAGACTAATTAAACTTCCACATATTTAAACAGCAAGATAAACATCCCATGGAGTGTGAAGGTCTGTTGGGGAGGTGCCTGAAGAATTAGCTCAGCTGTACTTCATTTTTATTGCTGCAAACATTTCTTGTAACAAGAATTTCCTGGTTCATTTGTATCTCCTTCTTGTGGAATTTGGAAACTGATAGAAGAGCAGATGAACAGGCACAAATGAAGCGCCCCATTGTGATGTCTTTGGTCACCTAGCGAGTTTCAACTCAATGTTTATAGAGGAAGAAGAAAAATCCCTTTATTTCCTGTGTGATTAGCAGCTTCTACCAAGGCTGTTCATCACAGGAGACAATATTGCCAATTAGCAAAGTTTCTAAACTAACTAACTTGGTGGATTGTTATCAATATAATTGTCCTGCTGAAAGTTTTATGTGTGGGACTCATAGACATGGGACCATGTGCCTGATCTGGACAAAACGGCTGCATAAGTTTTTATTTTACTATTACGTATAACAGAATGCTCAGCTAAATGTGGAACATTGAAGTTATAACCAACTTGCTTTACACGAGGAGAAGAATAGTATCAATGCCAAGCTGTCCAGCACAGTCCATATGTAGAGGACACCTTACCCCTTCTTGTGACAGTCATTGGCATTGTACATTGGCAGCCAGTGAAAGTGGTTTGAGATGGAAACAAAATTTTGAGTTAAAAATTTTCCTTTCCATTTCAGTACAGTTTATTCTGTAAGGTGGCATATTTAGAGAAAAGGGTGGCTGTGTTTGAAATATCTAAATAAATTAATTGTGATAGTAGTGGTTACCTTTTCATGTTGAAACTAAATAGGTTTACATTAACACTAAGCACAGTCTGTGCTACTAATTCTACTATCTTACAATTTGAGTGCAGAGTCATCACGGCATGTACCATCTCTGATGAACAAATGGCAAAACAGGTGGAGCAACACTGACATCCGCAAGACACCGAGCCTTTAAGTGTGTATGAAAGCATTTGCCATTTGGTTTGAAGCAAAACTCAACTCAACTTGAGCTGACAGACCAGCCTTTTTTTTTTTTTTATAAGAGACTGAAAAGTTTGATATGTGCGGCTCAGTGTACCAGGTGAAGATGGAAGTTACAGAGTGTAGACTGGACACTGCAACACAGGCCCATTTGGGGTAAGTCTGCCCCAAGTCTGCCTAATGTGCAAATGTTCTGTGCGTACTTGTACTTTGTGTCTAAAATCTCCTGGGGTTCTGGGACCCAAAACTTCTAAATCTGCTTAAATAGTCTGCTTAGACCTAGTACGTATTTCCATGTGCAAAGGCAGTTTTAAACATTGATACATCAAACTGATTTGCCAGTATGAGCCATTTCCAAGAAAACCATTTGATTTTTGAATAATGATCATTAGCTTAAAATCGACATCTTCCCCACATTTACAACTGTCTGCATATTTTTTACTTACGCTACATAAAGAGGTAAAATAATTGTTGCTGGAAATTATAGTAAGTGATTGTTTCCAACAACAGCTGAAAGAAGTAGTACAGTTCTGTGGTGGGGGAAAGATGTGTGAGTGGCACCCCGCTGTGCCCTCCCCATGGGAACTTTAGTGTCTATTTACCTGTCTGGCATTGCTGATCACTAAACAACTCATGTAGATGCTAGATTCTCTAAACACTCCTCTACAAGGCTTTAGAATAAACAGATGGAAATCTCTTTAGTCAGCCTTGTTAATTCATACCTGCAAAGAATGTTACAAGAAACAAGTTGTTATATCTATCATAGATGTTGTGTGTAAGTAATGTACAGTGCAGATGTACACAGGTTTAATAGAACAGAGAAGCCAAGAGTGGTAAGAAATGAATCTGTTCTGTGCTGTAGACCGGTCCTGAGTTATTAGTTGTCATATTGCAGTACGTCAGTGATACACGTGTAATATAAAGTGGCGTGTGATCTCCCAGTGACATATCATGTTGCTGTAATCTGCAGCGTTATCTGGAAGGTTTGCGATTTGGACAGGACTTGCTGAGTTTGGAGTGGAAGTCCGGATGTAATTGCCTCCAGCTGTGCTGGACAGACAGCTCAGAAGAGGAATTCCACAATTCCCTGTGCAAATAACTAGAAAAGAGGTGATTTATAATGCATGAAACACCAACAGGAATGTCACCTGCCGAACCTTAGCTGTTAATCAATTACTGGATAAATATTCACTGTCTCGTAATGAGAAAATGTGTTTACTCTACACACAAAGCCTAATTTTCTGTTTTTTGTTTTTAGTGGTATACTGAAATATATTACTTAGTGTTAATCTCTCATTACTGAGCCCTCCTGAAAATCAGATTCTTGGCTTCTGAAGTCAATAACCCCAAATCACTAATCCAGAGCAAGCATGCAGATTAAGAATTTAGATTTTACCAATATGCATATTTGTTCTAGGCAGAGATAGCCAGGCAAGAAACATTTTTTGAATGAGATCAGCAATGGCAGTTTTCCTAATATTGTGTGTTAATTTGCATTCAGTTTGTATCAGTTTCATGTTTTTATCACACTTGGCTTAATTCTGTATTTCAATCCAGTCAAAATCACTATGTTTACTAGTTTATAGATTATTAATATTAACGGGATTTATCTAGCACCAATACAGACAATGACACAGGAGAAGGAGAGGACACTGCCCAGAAGAGCTTACAATCTAGGAGGTAGGGGAAATAATGCACAATAAGGATGGGGAAGGAATATGCAGGAATTCTACTCACACACAAACCAGGTTTACAGACCTATTCCCTGTTAAAATGAGCATACAGCTGGGTAATTGACAGAACGCAGGTAAGATTGTCAAAAGCAATAATCCCAGGCAAACGAATCTCATCATCAATTGATGAAATCCGGTTCATTGCATTCTTCCATGATCAGTAAAATCGAATATAGTTCACAGTGTAAAATCTAATATAGTTTACAGGTCATGTATAACTGGAATAGTGAAATATGAAAAGGAAGAATATGCCTTACATACTCCATGGATCATCAAGATTTCAACTCATGAAACAACACATTTGGTGCTTCCATACAAACCTGCTGCAAAACATGCCTCATTCTTATCTTTAGTATATCAGACATTTACTACTGGAAATTGACATTTATTAGTGGTGGTACACACAGATGTCTTGTCATTTATATTATGGTTCACATATATGTCCAATTTAGAATTTTCTGTTCCACTAGAATCAAGTTTGTGCCATCTTCTATAATACTGTTCATATGTCCAAAGGAAATCTTACTGTCCTAATTCTTCCATAGAAATTATTCATTTGACACAATATTAAAAATCTGGGTCATGCATCATCATTAACTAGAGCCATAATTTCACTACAGCTTTCAGCTCATATCTTGTTAAAATCTGACGGTGTGATGAAGCATATGTTTACTGCATCTGCTAATGTGAGCCTTTTAAATGAAACTGCCTGCAGCCTAACGCTAGCACTGTACAGAATATACACTTCATATTGCTTTTTATTAGAGGCAAGCCAGTGTTTCCTCAAAGGTCCATAACTAATCAAGAAAGATATTTTCCAGCAGTCTTCCAGACTTCTGAGGCCACATATACATGCAGGTACCTGTTTTGACAGGGATCCCATAAACAGAAATCCCAGGCCAAGATTTCATGTTTTTACCCATGGGTGAGTTACATGCAGAATCGTCCTATTACACTTATCTCTGGCGAAACCAAATCATAGCAATTTAACAAGGCTGTCTAACTTGTTTCCCTCCAAATGTAAAGCGTTGGAATTTTGTTATTGTACTGTAGACATGAAGTTGTTGTCAGGTCTTGCCAAAGATAACAATTTGCATTTCATGCATTCCCTTTATTTTTTATTTACTCTGTCACCCCACATGTGATAGGATGGCCAGTCACGGCCAGATGATGGTAACCATTGCAAGTTTGCAGCCTTGGAACAACCAGCAAATGTAGAGGAGAATCCAATCGTTTCGGCACTTTGAGTCACTGACCTGAAAATAGTTTACTTTACTTCCTATTTACCTTCTAGATAGGTGACCCAAAGTAACAGCTTACACTGGGCCCTTCAGTCACTCCTTCCCTTACCTCGATCTGGGTTTGGCATTTTGCGAAGAAGCAATTTCTCCCCATCCTGGGAGTCTGATATTGAGTGATATTTAACATTCAATAGCTTTCTAACACAAGGGGCTGCTTTAACAACATTTAATGTAGGGCTAATTAAAAAGCTCCTTGCATTGCACAGTTTTTGACTTTTTTTTTTTTAATTCTAACAGATCCAAGCAAAATATGTGCGTGGTCAGCTTATTTTGCCCTACTATATTCTGAGTGGTGGAAGATCATGCAACTGATATAATTCTTCCATCCTCCACAGTATATGTTTACCTTTCCTTTGTATATCTGCCCATGGGGAATCCATAACCTATTGTATATGACTTACACGGGTCTTTCCTTTTGCTCCTGCTAGCTGGACAGAGCAGTATGTATACAGAAGGGAGGTAAGGATATGTTGCTGAGATTTTCTGCACTAAAACAAGACTGATGTTTTGCCCTGTGCTTACAAAGCATGGCTTCACTTTATGTAGGACTGTGTCGCACAAAGTAGCATGTGTTACACATCTAGCACAAGAATCCTAAAGAACATGTAATATAGCTTAATAAATTTCAAGTAAATGATGACCCTTTCGTTAAATTGCTTTTATTTAAATTTTTCCAAAGACTTTTGTGGTTTCTTTACAAACTTATGACATAAACTTTTCACCACAGTTTCTTAAAAGTTAACCAATCTATATACTCTGATCACCTTTCCCCTAAACAACCTTGAATAGTCCATTCTATTCCTGAATAAACAATGGTGTTCTGTTAGGCCTTTGTTCCCCAGTTATGCTCAGTGCTTATAATTTATGCATGACAACCAAGAAATATGGCAAAGGTAATCTAATATAATAACGCAAACAGTTTCTCCAAAAGCAGAAATAAACAAAGAACATACACGCCTTTAGGTGGCTATAGACTGGCAAACCTCGGATCTTAAGAAATTATTTCAAATCCCTAAAACCAATATAATGGAAAACAAAACAATTGCGAATTTATTTTCACATTTTCTTAAATGTTGGGAAAAGTCTATTATAACTGACCTATTCTTCTTAAGGTTGATGTCCTTCTTAACACCTCTCTACATTGACTGGCTGGAAACTTTCACAGTGGTCATCAGAATAAAAATGGCAGATCCAGCATAAGAATATCAGCCATTATTGTTCTCCAACACGATTACTATACATCTCTGTGCCCAGATTCATTGTAACTGCATAGTCCTGAGCCCCTTGTATAAATAGGTGTACAATATTCTCTATGTAATTAAATCTTTAATGTTGTCAGCATTGTGTAAATGTTGCAGGCTTGTACTAAATAAAATGTAATAGGATTCGGTTTCACCACTTTAGCCCTGCAGATTCATACAATTAGATATACTTCACAAACAAACAATTCTGTTGATCAGAAGTGGAAATATATTCACACTGCAGGCAAGATGATATTAAAGGAAACATCTTTTGCCTAGTCAGGAGGTATGTACTAATGTTATTTAACTGACGCCATGTCTTTTTTTTTTTTTTGAGGAGACCTCAATCACTGGAATCTGACATTTGTTCATAAATGTGGGACGGGAATGATCAGCCATTGAACTGCCCTGTGTTTACACATTTACAACATGGCTGTGAATCTCACATTTTTGGATGAGTGGAAGAGCATCTGCTTGTGGTTTGAGATAGGAATAAGCAGTGGCTCACTGGGGACATACATTACCATACAGCTAACGTGATATTCTCTGTCCTCTCAACACCTTTTCACCCCTGTAACCCAGACACTATTATTCTTCCTCCATAGCTACATCACATCCAGCCATTGACACATCCTAATCACTTAGATTTTTATTTTCTGACAGATACCAGAGCTGCAAAATGACCTTGTTGGCAGCATTACCGGTAATATGAAGGTATAATTTATGTTGCTCCTGACTGCCTGCTCATCTCTGAAAGTACTTCATTTTTCTTGTTACCTTCGCTGATAACAATTTTCACAAAGAAAAAGCCATGTTATTGGTCTTATGTTAGTCCAGAGCAGCCTTTCTCAAGCTTTATTTTTTTATTTTTTGCTATGGAGGAACCCTTGAAATAACTTTTAGGTCTTAACAAACCTCTACTATAATTTCCACAGCCAAAGCTCACGTTACACTACCATGGTAGTCCGTAGGAAGAATACCTTTTATGTTGTTGGGCAGTAGAAAGAATGTCACTCTTACAGATAGCCAAAAACATCATTGGTGTCACCTAAACCGACACCTGAGAGGCACAAAATGCTCATTGCTCAAGGAACCACCAGCATCCTAGGGGGAACCCTGATTGAGAAAGACTGTGGGTGGGCAATGGACTGAAAAAGTTACATTTTACTAAAAAAAACAGATAATCATTACAAGTCCTCAGTGGTCTTTGTAACTACAGGCACTGTGAATCTATTCAACTTCAAAATCATTTGATAGCAGTGACGTAGAAGTGACTACAACTGCTAACAATTTTTTTCTTTCAAATTTGGTTCTGCTTTAACATAATTTATCTCTGGTTCCTGTGATAGATGTAATTTGATGTGAAAATGGTTGTAATTTTAAACTGATAAATTCGGTGCATAGAATTATGCAGTCCATTTTTAAGTGGAATGACGATTCTATTTGTACATGGGGATAATGCAGTTGCAGTGACCTAGCGCGTCACACAAGGATGAATGGGATTCCTATGAAAAGCAAAGTAGGTGGCAGATCAAAGGCCATTTAAACACTGGACAGTAGCTAGTATTGTTTAGCCTAATATTATGTAACCACTTCCTGTCCAGCACAATGGGTTGTTTTTTGTTTTTTTTTTCAAATATGACTTTTGAATAATTCATTTTAAATTGAAAAAAAACTTGGCATAACCAATTTTTTTTTTTATTATCATAAGCAAGCGCTGTGCAACTTTTTTTTATATGTCTACTACTCATTTCTGATCTCCGTCTCCATGATCCTATACAAGCTGACATACTATGCTTCACTGCTCCCCACTTAGGGGTCTTTTTCATTTTTTTTTTTTATTTATAAAGCAATGAATCTGACATTCACTAAAACATTCCCTGGTGTGAAACTACATGTTCATCTGTTTCAGTGGCATTAATTGATTCTCCACAAGGGAATCTTTCAGTGAATGTCATATTAACTGCTTTATAAATAGACGCTTTAGTGTGCATAGCATTTTTTTCCTTCCATGGTGTTTCGTATTTCTAAAAGCAGTGGTCAAGTTGAAACATTATCTTTACATCCCATTACAAAAACATATAGATTTTATGTTAAAATGTTTATTTAAATATGGTAAACTTATATTTATTTAGTAATTTCAATAATTCTAGAATTCTGTATTTGCTAAAATAAAAAAGCCTGAAATTGTTCTTTGTTTCCCCAAGTGCTGGTCATGTGCCCAAATGATTTCTGTTGTATCAAACAACATAAACTTTGAATCCGTTCTGCATTTTGCTCTGCCTGGAGCACAAGTTTCCTCTAGAAGATGAAAATGTTTAGGCCTTGTGTATCTTTTTACTTGTCCAAAAAAAAAAAGAAAATCTTGTAACCTAGGTCGTTGTATAGATCCTGCTGTCTTGTCTTGTAATATGACCTATAGATCTGTGGGCTTCGATAATCTGACTACAGCCAAGGTGTCCGATCTGATGAGTTCTCGGATGTAATTAGTGATCCAACTTCTTAAACCAGTTGTGACTGTACTTTGGCTGGGCAGTAAGGGTCTGTCATATGACTCGGGTTGTCTGGAGCTTGCTAGTATAAGTACTTTGCAGGTGTAATAAACGTTCTGCACAACTCGTTGGCTCTACACCATTGTGGTCTAGGGACAGTCAGAATATTGCTTTTCATATGAATGTTGTAGTTGTATTTAAGGAAAATAACAAATACAATGTGTACATATATGGGATCTATTTCAGTATTACATTGCTTTTTATTGCTATGTAAAACAGGTAATCTCAGAAACATTTACTCTTGGGAGCAGAGAAGAGCAAATGGCGGGTCAGCCGTGGGACAGATCTGATTCCAATTATGTAAAAAAGCCCTGACAAATTCAAGGTCGGCCGAATAATTTTCTCTGAGCAAATTCCCCAGTATAGTAATTTATTAATGAAGCACTATACCGCTCATTATCATTGCTAATTATGAGAATTCTGTAAACTGTAATATCAGATTAATGATCTTGTTAAGTTTATCTTTTAACTTTTTTTATACCAAATTTAGTATTTTTATTTTTTTAAACCCTCAAACAAAAAAAAGTCAAATTTTGCAGCTTGCGCATCCTGAGATGTAGTGGCTTTATTGTTTTCCTTTTCAGAAACACACACACACACACACACACACACACACACACTTTCACACTCCGTTGAGTTCCCTTCAAGCAATAATATCACAGTCAAAATTTCGTCTCTGATACAATAGTGGTTGCCACACTATTACTACTTCTAGGAACAGAATTATTTTAACAAAAAAGCATTCCCCTGGAGCCCCTCTCATATAGGAAAGCAGGAGATAGATTTCTAATAGCTTCTATTGCAAACAAATTGAGTTGACTCTGATGCCTCAAAGTGTTTTTTTTTCTTCCATGTACAGCACTCCCTCTGAACAGGATATGACCTAACCATGTGTATTTGATATATGTATGATTATACTGTGAAATGAGGGATATTGTGTTTTTTTTTTTTACACAGATGACTTTACTTTGTATTATAGTCAAGATAACAATATGGACAAAAAGGATTTGAAAGAAATGTTTATTGTATGTTATTCTAAACTGTAACACATCTTTATGCAAAAAATCACTGTATCCCATACACATGTGCTAAATGTTTATAACCATACTAAATCTTGTGCAATAACATTTAGAAAAAAATAATTTTTGCACAATATACTCATACAAAACAAACAACCACAATCCTATGGATGTACAGAAAATCTAATGTCCTTGTAAAGGATAATCTTTCCCTGGCTCAGTAAGACCCTGGTCCTAAAGATTTTTGCAATATGAAATAAATGGTATACTGTATAAAAATGAAATACTGTAAAAGTAACCCTGTACTCAGCTGGGTAGAGTATGGTATACTTAATCAACAACTGTACATAAAATGCCATCCAGCCATGTTGAGCAGTCTGTTGCCTTACAGTGAACTGATGAAGAAGAATGTGCTTAAGAGTGGATGAAACTGCAGGGATGTGCACATAAAACAATTAACACTGTAAACAAAAACAAAAACCAAAACAGGATTTATATAGTACCATTATAGTACGCAGCGCTGTACATTAAATAGGGGTTGCAAATGACAGACAGATACAGACAGTGACACAGGAGGAGGAGGAGAAGACCCTGCCTCAAAGAGCTTACAGTCTAGGAGACATTACCATGTGATATGAGTAATATGTAATTATGGATAGGCAGACCCACAGCTTATGTGCACAATAGGAAGAATAGTGTAACAGTGTGGAACAGAAAAAAAAAATACTCAGTAATACTCAGCTTGGGATAAGGATGACAACCAGAGAAATGGCTTTTTAAAAATCCACGTTCTGGGACACAGATGGCCGAAGATAAAATTGGCCTAATTTCATATTTCAGTTTTCTCTGTTGAAAATGTTTTTACTGGTACTGCAAGTTTACAGGTGAATACTCAACATATGGGGTAGTTCAATTAGATTCCATATTCAGCTTCATAATTTGTACAGTATGTTCAGTGTTTTTTCTATAGATATTATTTTTCCTGAATTCAGTCTATGGGGGAATCATAAAGAACTGTATTCTAAATACCAGACAGCACCAGGTTATACAAGTTCATTGTATGCATTGCACAGAAAAGAGGCAACTTAGAGAGCCTGTTTGACATACAGGCTACATACAGATGCAGTGAATTGTATTCAAAACAAAAAACAAGCTATTCTTTCCTATTTTGTTAATTGAACTGATCAAATTGTCCTCGGGGAATTCACTGGGAGAGTAGACCAAAATATTAAAAGTATATTTAATGGATGGCCATATTTCCCAAGTGTTAAGTGTTTGTCCATAGGTGTAACTTCTTAACAGGTTATAGTTGCGAGTGCCGTGGTCCAGTTACTAAAATTGTAAAATGGGTTTTTATCAAATTTGAAAGCCATGTCCAAATTGAAGGCTTCTATGTTTTATTTAACTGTTGTTGCCTTTTGTGTGAATGTTGTTATAAAGGTTAATGATGGTTAGCAAGTTACTTGTACTAACAAACTGATATGCAATACTCTGTTCCGTGTTCTGTTCCGAGGGGAAAGGCACATTTTTATTCAAGTATCAAACTGCACAGCAATCATCATCGTACGGCCGCAGCAGCTTGTGCTTTTTAATGGGTGTTCACTGCAGCTGCAAGCTAAACCAAGGAAAATCACTGCAGAAGAAAAGAAAAATTAGGGCATAAATCTTTTGAACCTCAAATGCAAAACTTTCAGTGGACCTCTTGAATTGGTAATGTTCAACGTTCAGTGTACTGTTAATTTATTAAACATATTCTTGTAAGCTGCTATTCTTTTTATTCTTTTATTTGGCGTTTTTCTGCTTTTTATTGGTATGAATACACCAACCGGTTGCCACGCACACTGTGCTTCGGAATCTCGCCAGTCTATTAACAGAACAAATGACTAAGTGATCCATATCCCGTACCATCGCCAAGCCTCCAATGGGTGATTAGCTAGATAAGCTTGAGGACGGCATACTAATTTGTTGGTGCCTTGTGTGAGAGAGAAAGTGAGTAATCCCCAGATGCCCCTTGTACCAGCTACATGACTTGCATGCAACAACCTTATCAAGCAGCAATGCCAATTGTCTAATTATATTAATGCGCAATGCCTTTCTTGTCTTTAATATTCCAATCACATGCCTCATTGAGCAGTGATTTGTAACTGATGAGAGAGGTTTTTATCACTTAACATTTTATTTGCCATGACTTTATTTAGGACAAATTGGCATTAAAACAAGAATAACTATTCATGGGTTTTTAAATAACTGTTTGTGTGGATACATTGTTGAAATGAAAACCATCTACTCATATCCATAAAGGTGCAACAAACAACTTAGCAAACCTGAGCATTATGATATAAAATTAGTAATGACATGACTGTTCTGCACATCCAGTACAAGCTACCTGCAGAAAACTATAAAGGACGGGTTATATACAAGGGTCAGTCAGTCTGCTTCAAACAGAGCTTTGCAGTGAGTGGTATTACAGGAACCTCCTGCAGAGAGAACTGCCAAGAACTGAAACAAATACACAAGGCATGCCAAGAAAACAAAAATCAAGCAAATACTAACAGCTCCTATAGTAGATTTGTTGACTCTGAAGTAATACAAATGGCAAATATAGAAGCAGCAGGTTTATCAATTATGCATTTCCTTATCACTTAAAGCAAAACTGAACTAACTATCTGCTATGGGAACACGGACTACATAGCTCTATCATATTATGAAGTGCTGTACACAGTTCATAGTAATGTCACTAGCTGTCCCTCAAAGGGGCTCACAATCTAATATCCCCTACCATAGTCCTATGCTTTTAATAGTCTAAAGTTAATTTTGGGGGAAGCAAATTACCCTAATGTTTTCCTGCATGTTTTTGGGATGTGGTAGGAAACCAGAGTACCAGGAGAAAACCCACCCAAACACGGGGAGAACCTTCAACATGTAGATAGTGTCCTGGGCGAGATTTGAACCTAGGATCCAGTGGTGCAAATATCGGAGCACTTACTGCTGAGCCACCATGCTGCTTTTTTGTGAGATCTTCAGCGGGGTAGGAAATAGAACAAGTAGAATTTGCTACATGGTATCTTCTCTTAACCCATACTGAACACTGCAGCTTAGGGATCTCAAAAGAGAAAGGGAAAAACATGATGTGCAAAGATACTGCTAAAGAGGTGACCAGCAAAATGATCATTGGAGTCACTTCAACTGACCTGAGAGTCACACAGTTTAGAAAATTAATCTGAAAAGCCATCTTTCAAATAGCCCAAACAAAAGGAAGCAGTAAGTAAACAGTAAGGGTAAACATTTTAATTTTATAATATAAATATATTGGCATTTACTTCTTTATTTAGGTAAGGTTCATGTCATCAGCTATTGTCCTGTCATAATTTCCTCAAGCTATACTCTTTCCATTAGCTAATACGCTGAGAGTTGGTAGATGGTGTTGTGTTTAGTAGACCTTGATATGTGCTGGATGGATTACATTTATCTAACTGAGCTTGATGCTTTGGTCTGGAAAGGTAAGTTGTCCATGATTGAAGATGACCAGGCATTTCCAAATATCCATTCCAGTCCCCAGAACTATTCCCATAGCACCATACCAACCTAGTCCAGTGTTCCAATAAAGTATTAGAAACTTTCATCCTGAATCAAAATGATAGAAACCAGGGAACCACTGCTATCATTTACAATTGAATATCACCTTATTCCATAGATCAGGGGTGTCACACTCAAATACACAGAGGCCAAAATTAAAAAATTGAAATTGTATTGAAAAAGGTTTTTCCTTCTCATTAGATATAAAACCTTTACATATGGAAACAAAAAGCCTTTGATTCACAGTCAATCTAGAACAAGCCTAAAATAAGCATAATTTTTTAAAATTTTATTTAGGAAAAAATCTTTTTGCACAGGCTAACAATAATAATACCAATATTCTTCTCTAAAAATCCAACCATTCAAGTCTACACCTTGGAGTAGCAAGTAAAAGTACAGCTGAGGGGGAGTGCTGGAAATGCCAGACGCGGCCAATGCAGAGCTAAATCTTATGAGTGGTCCGCTGCTGGAACTCCCTCTTCAATGAAATAGCACCGCTACTAAAATTCCCGGCGTTACTTGCATCTATAAAACAGTCCAATGCGGGGCCACGCATAGGCAGAGAGCTGGGATTGTAGTAGCAGTGTTATTTCAATGCAGTGGTAGGCCAGCTGCAGTTCAGATTTAGGATTCCTTTGGGGGCCAAAAAAAGGATGTTGGGGCCCAGAGTTTGACACCCCTGCCATAGATTGTGGACAGCTGACCTTTTATAATTAATCTCTTTAATAGTCCTCAAGTTTCCTATAGGTTATATTAAACCAAATAGACTTTGTTTAACCCTCTAATAATATATAGTATTTGTACTTTTATAATGCCTTAGGCTTGCCAAAGATTTTACATATAGCGTAAAAAGAAAAGGATAAATTTGCCACATAACTATGCCAGGTAAAGCTCTGCCGGATTCAGGCCAAGGATACTTTACTCTTTTGTATTTTACAATAAAATATGTTACTTCCTTTGTTAAATTATGTGTGAATTGTACACATTGATCGGTTTTCAGTTGAAAGTCTGGACATGAATGGATATTTTGGTTGGAGTTTTGAATGATGGGGACATCTCTACTGTACAGATATGTGTTTTTTATGTGTTTGCTTATATTAGTTTGTGCTTGGAATAAGGAAATCTTTTCTGAAACTTACATTACAGTATATGTAAAATATGAACTCCTAATCCAAAAGTAAGCCTCACACAGCTGTAGTCTCCAGATAGTATTAGTCATTGCTGGAATTTACCATACGTTAGTTTGTTGGTCCTAACAGATGACAATTTTGTCATAGCTCCAGTTCTGCTGTGGTCAGATTTTTCACCTCAAAGTCTTGTAGTATGTACATTTCTTATTGATGACCCTGTGCTTGGTGTTACAGAGCTAAAGAATGATGCAATATACTGTATTCTTCAGTGCTGATTCTGAAATCAGACATTATTGTTCATAAATCAAATAATACTTCTGACTTGGCAAACTACCGAATTAAGTTGTGTCCAAAGAATTTCGTTTTTATAATAAATCATGTCGGATAAAGTCTTATTTCAAAAAATGATTAGGAATTGTGTTTAAATTGTAATGATTTCCCATTTGCAGATTCCCATGAATAATCAAATGATCCTCCTTAGCTATTCTTCAAATGATTTAACAAGGGGGATAGTTATTAACTGCTCCAGCCCAGGAAACACATTTGCATAGAAATTGCTTTTGTTTTGCACGACTGACACTGCAATGAGTTCACAGGCCAATTAAAATGGAACCTGATACAAGACATTACTGGCTTGATGCTTAAAATACCAATGAAACAACTGTATTCCTTCAACACATGACAGAATTGTGCAGACAACAGAGCCATGACAAACACTGCTCAAATTTATAAAACAATGAGCCTGATTCATAAAAGCTCCCCAAGGCTGATCTAGCAAACCTGCAATGGATTTGTTAAGTCATTCACTATTTGTTAGCAAATGTCTTCAATCCTCGACAGATCCATTCCAGGTTTGCTGGATCACCCAGGTTCACTGATGAAAGTGTATCCTCTCCAGCCTTGGGGTGGCCCAATGTATTTGTAATTCAAAACTGTATGCAACCTTGGACATATATTCTTCAGCTAAGTTCACACTTGAGTGTTGGAAAACGGGTTTTTAGATCTAGTGATAGCACAGGTAAACATTATAAACTAACGAAACACGTTACTGTATGTGAAACTAACAATATAACCTTTATATGAGGAAAATGTTGTCATCAATGCAAGGCAGTTACACATAAGTATTGTAAAGATTTCCCGGGCATTTTTTCCATTATTACTATACCCACAACTCACAGTATGTTTGTGTGGTGGTCAGGGGAAAGAATGACTATATTTCTATAATTTTTACATATTTCTTTGAACCTTCACTTTACCCCAAACCTTTACAGGGTAACTAATTAATACACTAAAAGAATAAATTACTTTGCTAAGTGAACAATCTAAACATCTTTAGTAAATCAACCACTTTCAGGCCATTCAATTATAATAAACAATATGACAAAGCAATGATTCCTGACTTTTAAGTAGCATTTATTTATTTTCGTGAATTTTGGATATTTTCAAATGTTAATTATATATACATCGATTTAACCTAGAAGACATTTTATACTATAAAGGGATTTGCTGCAGAGTTTATAAGCATTATATTATGCCGATGCCTGGTGAGAAGCAAGGTTGTCTTTATTGAGAAGTAAAATGTAAGAAATTGGCATGTTTTGGTCATTGGGTATCCCTCACAGTCCCTTACCTGAACGGAGAACTGTGTATGAGGCAATGGAATCATTTCAAAGCTGAGAGATAATAATACAGTGCTATATAGCCACTTAGATCGGTGGACTTCTGTGTCATGGAGGAGTATAGGAGATGCCATTTGTAGAGTACCATTGACCATTTTCTGTTATTACGGTTCCTTTCACTGCTTTTTCAGAGCGGGGATATAATTGCTGTTGTGTTTTTGCTGTTGAAAAGCATCTTTGTTTTGCTCCACTACCCCTCCACCCCAGTTTCTGTGGCTGTGCATTTTTTCTTTAGTTTCTTGTGAAGGATAACATTTCAAAGAAAAAGGATGTGCTTCTTTTACCATGACCGCTGGTATAAATGGCATGTCTTAATGTTACAGAAGTTTCAGAATGGAACTAGTTTAGAGCAGGGAGGACGCAGTGCTACTGGGTGAAACTATACTATATTAATGCTATACTATACTAATGCTTTGCTATACTATACTAATACTATACTTATTCAATACTAATGCTATACTATACTATACTAATACTTTACTATACCAGATACCATAAAATTAAAATATAAACACTTTATGGCAGAAAAAAAGTCAGTTTGTCTTCTGTATAAACCTGCCAGCTTACATTTTTTAAAATTGTTAATTTGTGCTTTATAGTTACCAAAAATATTTCTGATGTCGGTGGACTGCACTAAGCCATAAACTTAAAAGGAACCAGGGCATCAACTTGTTTAAAATCTCCACCATCACCTTAGAATACGCATATTGTTCCCCTGTATAGTGGGCAGTTACAGTTAGATAGAAGCTAATATGGTAATAAACTTTTTAGAATTAGATTCTGAATGGTTCAAACCTTTGACACTCCTAATTTTGTGTACAGAGGTGTTATCATTGGAAAATTACTTTTGTAAAATATTTTCAGTCATTTTTATATTTGAATTTCCATGTTTAAACATTTCAGAAAATAGGATTTCAAAGGCCTGCCAATCAGTTTTGAGTGTGGGCAATACTACAGCTGACCCATTCATGACTTATCTTGCCTTGTTTTGCGGCGTGTTTCTTTGTAGTGGTGAGTTTGCTTCCCCATGTCAGAGTTGTTCCCCTCATGACTAGCTATCTATTGACTGGTGAGGAATTTTCAAAACATGAAAAAGAATCTTGGTTTATATTCGAGGCACACTACAAGGCACTGTGTCCTCATGTAAAGTGTATTTCTGTTTTGAGTTTTGTCACATTTTGTGCTTTAGTTTTATACTCATGTCAGTGCTTTTCCCTGTGTGTGGTAAAAAAAATAATTACCCCAGTTTATAATTAGGTATTTATGTAGTAATCTAAATATATTATACATTTATAAACCTAACTTTTCAGCAAATACATTGATGTATGCTTCAGCCAATTCGCCAGCCTGAAATGTTTGATATCAAATGTTAGAGTTGTATTTGAATAACTTAGAACATGAATGCGGTGGGAAATGCATCTAGTTCTTATAAGGAAATTGCTATATACTGTTTAATAAATGTTATTGGCTTTTTTATGTGAGCCCATTTCTGCTTAGGTTTACAGTATTTCTAAGGGTATGGATACATTACAGCTTATAAATATAACTGGCTGCTTATTAAGCTTTTTACACAAGCACTAAGTATACTTATTTACTAAAATAACTTGGATTGTATAAACTCCCATAAAAGTGGAATAATACCAGTTTAATTATGTCTTACTTTCAGGCAGTCTGAGCTTTTTCCATGTTCCTGGCAGGATAAAATGGCAGCTGAAACCTGTGGGCAGACTGCTGGGAGATTTTCTTTTTTCCTTGACTATTCTGTTTTCCTTTCATGTGAAGCCAAGTGAAAGGCTGGGAGTGAAATGTAAACTCAGCAGATCTTCAGGGGCCTGTTGCCCAATGAACCAGTTCAGAGAGTTTAAGAGGAGGCTGCTTTTAAAGCCGTGAAAAGTGCAGATCGCCATGGCTCAGCCTTGCATTCTCCAATGTTTGTGCTCAGAGTGAATGTGACCACAGTTAGCTGCTTGCCATTTTCATCTGTTACCACATCTTGTTCCGACACCGGACAGTTTCTTGTAGGTCTGTGTTAGTCTAATAGGTGTTTAGTTCATTAGGCATGAATGTACAACTAGGACCTGCACACAATCTCCTATTCATAAAAGTCATCAAATAAACCTCTGTACCCTAAACGGTCTGACAACTTGGCTCCATCACTTCTATGTATATGTGAAAAGGGCTCTATTATATATTATGTATTTGCGATTTCATGGTTTGTTTTTTTTCCCCTAAACCTCCATAAGCTGCTGTATTTTTTCCCTTCTGTATAGAACGGACAGAGACATCTTATAGATGTATAATATTCTGAGTAAGAATTGTACAGCCTGATCAGTGTTGGCTTTATTTTTAAATCTGGTTGATGTTGTAGAGGGCGCAGAAACTCATCAAATGCAAATAAAGTTCTTGGATCACTCTGTCTGGAATCTGTGAACTAGAAGGTTAAAGAACCCTGTGCTTTTCACAGAAAATAGCTGAATTTGTCACTTCTATGCTGGAAAATCTTACAGTAAAATCTCTAGAAAATGTAACTTTCATTAATTTTTAAATACAACAAATGTTTGAGAAACCAACACTTTACATGAAGACACAAAATAAATGCTGGCGAATCTTGTTTAAAGTGCAATGACTGAGAACTTAAACTGGAAAAAGTTGTTAGCCATTAGCAATTCTTAGGTGATTGCTTTGTTTAAACCATTATAAATGGAAATGAGCTAGGTATGCTTTATAACTAGTTTACCAACAGTGTTCTTGTAACTTGTTTGTTTGTTGAATATCTCAGACCTATTCACTGATTTTTAAATAAATCTGTTTTCTGAATTTTTTTTTTGTTGGGTGAGAACCTTTCTTACGTTTTTATCTGTCCCTGTCAACACTAGTAGCTTTAGCCCCATTTATTGTACATTCATATGATAGATGCTTATTTGGCCATATCTAACTTCAGACAGAATGGAACTTCTCATTTAAATTTCATTATAATTGTATCCTTTTATCTGTGCCTCCTGTCTCCCCTCATCTACAACACGCTAATGAAATTATTAACTTAAACCTTTCTTTCTGTGAAATACCTTACTTTGGAGCCAATGACCTTATCACTTAATCCTTGTGCTTCCCTTAGCAATGCAGGCAGACCATGGCTAGTGGTAGGAGCAGGGAGGGTACTGTTAATGGCTTCCTGAAAATGAGAAGCTGTAGTAATGCTCACATATGATGCTGAACCTCTGTGATTGTAAGAATGGAAACCCAATGAATGAAAATGGATAGGCTTGATGATGCTTGTCTGAAATGAGATAATTATTTTCCATTAGCAAGGAAATTAGATATGGTCCATTTAAATTGGATGCAACAGAAAATGTGAAAATGCTAAATCTTTTTTTTTTTGTAGTTTTGGATAACCAGTTTATAAGATTTGGCTTGTCCATGTTTTGAAGTACTTTTGTTACATGAGTATTGTACTTATATAACCACTTTGAAAAGTTTAGTCCATTCTACACTAAATTGTGCATATCTTGGATAGCTTTGATCCCATGAAAACCTCTTAAAGTATTTTAGCATTCAGCAACTAACTCTTTCTAACTAAGGAAGGGCAGACAGAAAAGATATAACATTCAGAGAATTGAAAATGGTATAACTGTGGTTTCGGTTTTAATCAGTATTTATATAGTGCCGGCATATTACGCAGCACTTTAGAAAAGTCCCTAGTTATATCACTAGCTGTGCCTCAAAAATAATGTCTCTATCATAGTCATATGTCTTTATTACAGTTTAATTTCAGTTTTAGAGGGAAACCAATTAACCTAACTGCATGTTTTTGGAATGTGTGAGGATGGAGAGAGGTGTCCAGGCCGAGATTTGACCCTGGGACCCAGTGCTGCAAAGGCCAGAGTGCTAACCACTGAGCCACCATGCCAGATGTAAAAGTTTGTCACCAGTTCTGTAAGATATTTTTACATCTCAGCTCTTGAGGCACACTTTACTTCAAGGTTTCTAATTTGCAGTGTGAAAGTTCAGTAGATCATAAGATTGCCAGTCTGTAAGTTGGACATGTGTGAAGGATGTGTGGAGGATGTGTTCAGCCTGCAGATAGCATTGGTCCCATTTAGTGTACTCCATGTCTTAGCTGGTCTTTTGAAAGTCCCTTTCAGAGCAGATCTTCTGTGTAAGAACACAAATATGCATCACAATGCTTCTTTTCAAGACTTTTTTTCTTTGAAAAGGGCAAATTTGAAACAAGGATGGCAAAAGAAGTAAAAGAAGCTCTCAATAGACCAACCTGTGAACAGACAAATGCATTTGGCTTCCCATGTCTTTCTTTATTAGCCATGTACCACTGACTTGCAACAGAGCTTTGTGGAGTTCTATGGGATGCATTAACCCATCATTGCACTCCCTGGAGAACAGCTTAAGTCTTGAATACCTTCAACTGGCCTATAAATAGTAATGTAGAGGCATGTTTATCAGCTACTTGGATTTTATGTTCTTTTTTTAATAGTTCCATTTTAATTAAAGTTTTTTTTTGTTTATTACGAGTAATTATTCTAGAATCTTGTATTCTTTTATCTTGTATTATTTTCATTAGCTTCTATTATTTTTTTTAAATATAATTTCCTACACAGAAAATCTTGATATAACTATAAATTAAAGTGAAAGTTTATTGTATGTATTGGGAATTTAAATGTGTTTAGATATTTTTAATCCTAAGGAAAATTTATTTGAAATTACTTTTACATTTTTTCCCTGTTTTATATCTTGATACTATTTACTGTACAGATATGTAAATACAACCTCTAGTGCTCCGCTGTCTGTTTGGGGCAGAGGTCGGCAAACTCCGGCCTTTAGGCCAGACACGGCCTAGCCGGTAGTTTGTTCAGGCCTAACGCCCGGCTAGAAACCCGTGGCAGAGCTGGAAAAAACTACCGGAGCTACGGGAGCTCTGGAGCCACATGCGGCTCTTGAGCCTCTGTGTTGTGGCTCCCTTCCCTATTTACTGCAGCCGGCGTTAACACTTCTGCCGCCGGGGTAAATAAGGAACATTCAATCTCCTCCGTATGCATTGCAGAAGAGAGGGATTTCCCTTCAGTGGTCGTTCCTGGTGGGGGCAGATCCATTAGGGCAAGATTCCGGCAAGAGTTTGGCCTAGTGTGCTCCTTCCTACCCCTGAAATGGCCTAGTGGATAAAAAAGTTTGCTGACCTCTGGTTTAGGGGAATGCTATTGGTCTTTCTGACTGTTTTTTCCCTCACATAATACCTGAACCCCTTGATGTGCAATGAAGAGATAGATGAGCAAAGTGAATTTTGTACCAACACTTAAATGATTTTATTTACAGACTGGGAAACACCTCAGAGGTTATTATTATTATTGTTAATAATAAACAGGATTTTTTTTAGAGCCATCATATTACGTAGCGCTGTACAATAAATAAGGGTTGCAAACGATAAACATATACAGACAGTAACACAGGATGAGGAGAGAACCCTGCCCTGAAGAGCTTACAATCCAGGCCAAAACCTGTTAAAACTTAAACTGCCTGGATGTAAAAAAAAAACTTTATTAGCCAGAGCAATGGAAACCAAAGTTATTTTAGGATAAAAAAAGATTAGCTTTACTAACATTTTTTCTAGGGTTTTGTTCCTATTTTGGATAGAAATAGTGTTTAGACAAAATCTTTAAATATCAAAACCAGGTAGCAAAATAAAGAAGTTTGTTAACTGCAAGCTCCGCTAAATCTTCAGTAGTACTAAAGTCAGAAAGTCCATTCAGGCTAAGAATAATTCTTACAGGTAGCTTTGGAAAATTTCTTTGCACTGCCACTTTAAATGCATCCCAAAGTTTCATATTACCATAAAAAAGGGATTGAGTGTATAAATCCCTTCAGGAATTATGGAGTAGGTAGGATTCCCGCCATATTTGCAGTTACAATATCCCCCCTAATTTTTACTGACATGACATTTTCAAAAGTTACTTGTTGGCAACTTGTTAATAAGAATTCTAATTTTCACCAATATATCCTAGTGTTGTGTTCTGGCTCTTCCACTACTACGGACAGCTGCTAGATTTGAAAGACTGTGAAATTAATGAAAATGGGAAGTTCTTATACTTCCAACAAGTTTTACGTCTGGAATGGATCAGGCTCTTATGTACTTCATTAGGAAAAAACTTTAGTGTTGAAAGCTTGAAGGACATGTCTATCTCAGATCCTTGTTTGTTGAGCTGTTTTTTACAACACGCGATGATTTTGGACACATCCCTAACATGTGCAATGCACATTTGCTTCATTTCCAAGGTCTTGTAGGGAGATCAGTTCTGCGCTCCTTATTTGGTTTTACTCCTCTAAAAGGGTATAGCTTTATACCTCCGGGGCCAATGCCAACTGTGAATTATGGTCTCATTATTCAAACAGTTAGGACCCGTTTCTACTATATGCTGTCTGTGTTCGTGTGTTAGGGTGGGCCATTTGTAATAGGCTACCCAACACAGCATGCTGTGCCATAAAGCATGCATGCTGCAGTTTGTTAGAAGTACAGAACATAGGAATGCAAGTCGTTCAGGGGTCTGTCAGGAAGGATCCATTAACCATATCAGGTAACTGCTGTACACATGTCAGATTCTTGCCCAAGACAAGCCTGACTGTTCATATCAGATGAGAATCATTTGACGTGTGTACCTGTGGACAGCCTTAAATTTCAATCCTGCTCCTACATTTTGGTTTAGTGAAATGCTCAGGGAGGAGTCAATCCAAAATCCTAGAATTATAAACGTCCCAGAAATACTTGTTTGTTATTTTTTGTCCGCAGATCAGCTTTAATGCCTTCTTTTTTGAGCTTCCCTTCTTCCTATTGAGTGGAAGTTGCTTTTCATTTACACCGCCCAAGTCTTTTAGCCAGTTTGCATGCTACTGTGTGAAGGTTGTAAACAACAATCTAATGTCCCACCATCTACAATTCCCACCTACCTATCCATGGACCCAGAGTGTCCTCATAATCCCACAGGTGTAAATCTGTATGACCTCACAAAAGTGTAATTCCTGATTTACTGTGTAGGTTTTATACATGCTGCGTTAAAGGAAAAATCAATTAGTGGTCTTTTTGCATTTTAAAATATTGATTTAGTAGCCCCCAATTTTACCTTCACTGCATGTAATAAATAGAATTTTGAAATAGATTCCATGCACAAAAAAATCTGAGCGCAGTAAACAATTCTATGGACCTGCAAGGTGTGATACAGTTTCATTCACATTTCTTCAAGTTTTTCATTAAATTGTTGGATTACAATAGATCCTTTTAACATACTGCTGTGTTTAAATATAGCCTTACTGAATGGTATATTAAATTATGCTCATATGATATAATCTTTAAGGTCTATATTGCATTTCCTAAACCTGTTATTATTAATAATACATGCAAATAAAATACAAAGCTTCCTGCTAACTGTTACATTGTATTTATTTGGTATATTTTTTTTTCAGGGTGTACCTCAGTTACCGTGTGCCAAAGCTTTGTACAACTATGAAGGGAAAGAGCCGGGGGATCTGAAGTTTAACAAGGGTGACATCATTGTGCTCCGCCGACAAGTTGATGAAAATTGGTACCACGGGGAAATCAATGGGGTCCATGGCTTCTTCCCAACTAACTTTGTGCAGATTATCAAGCCTTTACCTCAACCTCCGCCTCAATGCAAAGCACTTTATGACTTTGAAGTTAAAGACAAGGAAGCTGACAAGGACTGCTTGCCATTTTCAAAGGTAGGAACCACAAACCAAAGATGGGGAAATTAATTGTTTTCCAACCGTTTAATGGATAAGTGCACTTTGACATAAAATCCACCTATCCTTCCCTGTCCTAACTGATTTTCCCCACCCCAGATTTTTGCTTATATGAAATTTAAAAATGTGGTCTGTCAATTTTTTTTCGAGTTATGTGAACTAAAGCAGCGAATTTCTGGCATACCCACATTCATTTTATTTCTAATAACAATAAAACCTTAAATACATGTCTTTGGATTAGAAAATACATGGCAATAGAACTAACAAACAGACTCTAATCAACAGTCCCTATGCGTTTCGCGGTAAGCCCTACTTCTTCGGGGGCTTCTTTTAATGGTCTAATGGTCAAAATCCTGTAGTGGCACCTGCACCATCAGTTCACAAAGGTGTGACTTCTATATGCTCGTCTGCCTCTCTGCCTATGCGTCTTGTCAGCACATAAAATAATGGGTTCCTTGTATAAGGACTGCAAGAAGCAGATAGCAGCTCAAGGTTTTTTTGGGCATGACCTCAGAGCACCTTAGAGCAGAAGCTGTGGGGGATCGGTCAGGCAGAGGAGGAGCCTGTGTGTGAAGTAAAAGCCACTTTATTTTACAACCCCACTCAGACAAAGACAAGCTTTTTACCCTTGCAGGGCAGGGATATCCCTACTCCTAGGGTATGCTTTATTTTTCTTGGGCGTTTAGCTGATTCACCATTCTGAATCACATCATGGAATGTGGTATGAGGACATTTACCAGATAAAGGATTACAAGTGTAGTGCTGCTGTTACTATAAATGTATTTGTATACTTTGTGGATGTAGTATGAATGTATAAATGACTCCCCAAAAACATAAAGACCACTGCTGTCTGTACTTATGGAATTAAAATGCCTTAGGTAAGCATTTAAAGAGTGCAGTGGCCTGTCGATTGAAAGGGTCATTAAAGATCCATAAAAGCCCAGAATAATCTGACACTTGTGATCAGTTTAGTGAACTTGGAATAACCCCTACCCGGCAGGGAGAACATAGGCTTTTAAGCACTATAGTGCTAGCTTTGTTTTGTTGTTTAGATGTGTTATCTATGCAGTATTGAGATTTGTACTTCAAAGAAAAGAAGCGGATTGTTGTGTTACTTATGCAGGTTGTAGTGGTTTTCTCTCATTGATCCCAGATTTCAGCTTCTGTTACAGAATATAGTATTTAGGGCTAAATCTTTTATTCTGCTACAAAGTTTTGTCTGTCTATTCAGTAACTTTGCTGTATTCAAAACACATGAAGGGGTAAACTTGCAGAAAAATCCTCTGCATCTGACACATTTGTGAGTATTGAACCCAGAGGTCCTGCATAACAATCAGGAAGCTGAGATTTTTAGATGGAATTTTAAATAGCATCCTCTGTATTGTCAGTATAGATTTGTTTAACACAAAAAATGTTTTGAATGTAGCATAGATAAAAAAAAGTATAATGTAATGCTGGAACAGGAACTGGAGTAGATAATTTAGCATTGAATGATGAAACCGTATATGGGTTAGACATAGAAGACTTGATAATGGTATGGAAGCTTCGGTTGTGAATATTCTTTTTTTTCTGTGCTGTCTAAGGTGCTTATAAGAGATGCGCAAGCAATGGCATAGCCACTTATCAAGTGATGTAGATGTCCACTGCATGAAATAATGTCTTCAATAAGGACATTGTGTTCTTTGTTACTATCACACATCTTTATTGTTCGGTCTGTGATAATACAGGCCTGGCATTGTCAACCCTTTGCCAAATTTAAAACAGGAGAAAAACATTAATTGAATCCTACCAGCTACTAGGAATGTTAATAAAGTAATGTAATATAATTTATTTTTCAGTTTTACTTATTAAATCTTTTGTTCCCTTATGTCAGAATGAGATTCAAATCTTCTATTGTATAGCTGCGTACACACTTGCAATAATTATCATTGGAAACGAACGACCATTTGTCCTATAATTGTTAACAAAAAAAGTGCACAACGGCGCAGACAAACGAGGATTGTCGCTGGAATCGAACGACTGTCCCGACGGATCTGATTGAGCGACGATCATTTACTAACTATTGTGTGTACAGTCGTTCAGTGATCGTGGATGGTTCTGTGGTACACTTTCTCCTTTACATGTCACTTCCTGCATCGTTCAAACAATCGTATATAGCATGTTTACACTATTGGTGGATTATATTTGAATGATCGTATTGTTACAACATGTATAGATTTGTGCACAATGCGATTGTTCAAAATAATCGTGCATAATTGTTAGTTGTTCGTTTTCTAATGATAATTATTGCAAGTGTCTACCTAGCTTAACTAATGAGAACTGAAGAAGCAGCTTTAATAGGCTGTGAAACCTCTTGTCCAGGAGATTGTGGCTAACAACTACTGGATATTCAATGAGAAGTGTTCATCATGCAACACCATACAGTTATGCAGTTTCATGCATCAGTCTGCAAAATCCTTTCAAAATTAGGCCATTCAGTAGAGTTTGTAGTTCCCAGTAGCAAAGCAAGCTAAATAATACTACAGCATTGCTACTATCAGTCTATTGCCTTGTAGATAAATTGGTGTCCTGATTTAATAATCAAGTGTCCAGTTAGTCAGAAAGTTGGGTTTTCATAGCTTCTGTTCTCCATTGTTTAACGGAGGTTAGTTACAGCAGAAAATATTCATTAAGCACAGGGCTCTCCTAAAACAATTTTCCAGTTTTTGGAATTGAAATAAATGAAAACTGTGATTTTGTAGTTCTCCAACTTGTAGTAAGCAAAAGTTGTAATTGTCTTTGGAAAGGATCTTTCACAATCCTTTTCAGGACAAAAGACTAGAGAGGGGAAAACGACGGAGTGGCTGCGCTCTCTCACCCTTCACTTGTATTACGATCGCTCGCCATTCGTGGGTCCACAAGGACAAATCCTTGAACAACGTCAGGCGAGCGCTGTACACACCCCAGATTCTCGCCCAATACTAGCTCCAAGGCGATTATCGGACGAGAATCTTCTGAAGTGTGTGCATAGCCTTAGGCAGACATCCATTTTAATTCCACATGACTGAAGTAATGTAAAGTAACCAATAACAAGTAGTGGTTAAAATTTCTGTTATGCTTTCCGAGTGTAATCAGTTTGAAGCATTTTCCATAATGCCAGGACAGAAAATTAGTGGAAATTCCCCAAGAGGGACAGCAATATACACCCAATAGAAAATCTAAACCTTCTCCACACTAAAACAAATAGAAAGTTTTGGCTGACGTTCCAGTTTAAGATGAAATTTAACTGAACTCTAGGAAGAAATAAAAGATGCCAATTCATTCAGCTGAATAACTATTGACACATCACTGAATGTTTTATTATGTGAACGCAGTGTAAGTACCAGAATTTGATTTAAACTTATCTTCTAGAAGTTAATGCAGCAGGGCTGAAATGTAAAAGAGGAAGTAGCAACACAAAGCCAATAACTCAATGTACTTAGATTGTAAGCTCCTCTGGCCAGGGTCCTCTCCTCCATTTTGACATTGTTTGTATCTGTCTGTCATTTTCAATAATATTACATATTTAATGTACAGAGCGTACTATGTTGGTGCTATATAAATATTGTTTATTATTATTATTATTAATAATAATAATAATAATAATAATAAATAAAATAAAATGCTGATAGGAAAAGAAAGCAGACTGCCAGAGGAGGGATGAGCTTCACCGTGCTGCTTCTCTTTTATTATTGATTGACTGGGATGGGCCAAAGACAACCTGGGCTTGGAGGGATTGGTAAAATTTATGATGGCCAATAAACTGAGGACCTCTAATGACAGCAAAAGATACTTCAGAGAAATTCTTTAAGATTGAATGTGAATGTTTCAGCAGAATGCTGGGGTTGTTGTTTTATTCTTGTAATGGACCATTCATTTTTATGGGGCTATTTGTGGCTGGAGTTCTGCACCAAGACCTGAGTGGGGAGAAATATAAATGTACTATTCTGAAGCACTCATTTATATTCACACACAATTCTTGATTTATTAAGTTCCCATTTAATGTGTGTTGTATCACTTTCAGATTTAGGAGTCAGCTTGTAACTTTAGGCATACAGTTGCTTAAAAGATGTGCAGTTTTTCTTCATGTACTTCCATTTTTAAATGCCAAAGCAAATAGGCTTTTGTTGGCTTGTGGCAAAAGCCAAAATAGATATGGAAAAAATGCATTGGTACGTATGAAGAACATTAGGCATACATCTAATGTCCTGGGACGGAGCATTCTTGGCCTCCATGGTCTCCTCTGGGGAGGGGGGATGCTAATTATGTGACAACTTGAGTACTTAAAAGAATGGATGGAGGCCATCTGAGTTTTATAGAATGTGGGATTTGTATTTTTGTGACAGGCACACTTTAAGTTATATGTTTAACTTTCTTCTGCTTCACTGACTTTGGGATTACCACATACACACCTTTTAATTCATGGAACATGTTTTACTTTTTCCACAAATCGGAATCGATGCCTTATGAAAAAGAAATCCAGATTTAAAAATGTGGATGAAAAAATCTCGATAAAATTGTTTCCAAGAAAAACATGCAGAAGGAATGAATTAGAGCTGCCGAAAACGTATGTGAAATGGCTGTAAATTCTGCATGAATAATGTCGACTGATATGTATTCTTTATTTATTATATATAAGAACACAAGAGTTAAATTTTTATTTTTAAAAATGAATAAACAAATGACATTACAAAGACCCTTATACAGACGGCTCCATACTATATAGTTCAATGTCATTGTTCATTGGACATAAACCACCACAGCAGGATAACAATACGTGTATTTTGTAGCTACGTTTGTTGCACTGGTAATTTCCAGAGCCATTTACAGCCTCATCTCTCCAGATGAGAGTAATCATTGACACCGGAATTATCATGATGACAACATTGCCGTCTGGATAGCTGACATAATAAAAGGCACACTGTGTAAGTAGTACATAACACGCCGTGGCAGAAAAAAAGAGGATGGGACGGCCTTTCCACAAAGCTATATTTAGTTGGCACTCGGAGCTATGATCTTTGTAGTAGTCTCAGGGAGGATAATGTGATCATGGTGCCTGACTGCACAGACTGCTGCAAGAACAAACATGCTGAACTGTTCAGGATTTTCTTTGCCTCTGGCTAATACAACTTTGTCTCAACTGTGAATATAAAGCACAAAAGCTGCCGTAGCCTCCTTTTTACTCTGCCAGGGCTCACAAGGCTGCAGCATTTGCTTGTTCTACAAAACCCAGACTGCTTTATTTCCACAAGATTCAATGTCATTCTGGCTGAGTTGTAAGAAAAGCACAAGTGGAAGTCTGTAGGCTCTGAATATGATGGGAGTAAAATAAATGATATATGATGAAATTTGTTATCGGTTGCTTTATATTATGTACTTAAGCAAATAATAAATGCGCTGAGATGACATATTATTGTATCTTTATAATGTTGTATCTTTCTTACTTTATCAGTGTTTGTCCCACTCCCTCATTCACACCTATGTGTGTGTATACCCCCATCCCTAAGAACAAGACCTACAACAGCTTACAATACACTCCTGAATAATGTTTTCACATTGTCTCTCCGAATATGCTTCAGAGACCACAACATTGTTAGTTTTCCACAAATCCATACTGTTATTGTTTGTTTTCCTGTTTTCCATATGTTATTGTTTATATGAACAGCTTTTTCTAAGTATGATAGGATCTTAATGTTGCAAAACTATCGTTATGCCTCCTCTTTGGATCTGGCAGATGAGTCCTTTAATAAAGCAGGAAGAATGCTATTTTTTTCAAACAATTCTTTCCTTATTGGGATAAGCTTGTAAATCTGGTATTTTGTCATTGCTTTTCATTAAATCCAACATAAATCATTTCTAAATTTCTATATTTGATTGCCCAAAGAGGATCAGTATTGAGGGTAGAATACAAAGAACCTTGATCGGTCAGGTCAGAAAATGTAGTGCCGGTTGTGTGCGTTTTTGACATCATTCCAACTAAAGTCAATTCATTTTATGTGCAGGAAAGGTGTGATTGTAGGAACTGAATCCTTAGCAGTTGGGGAAATGTAACACTGAATATTGTCATCCATTGGTGACTATACTGTTAAGTTATCTAGATAACCTAAGTAGTCACTGGAGACGTGTTCCTTTTTGTGAAAGAACTTATGGGCAGCATGGTGCCTCAGAGGTTAGCACTCTGGCCTTTGCAGCTCTAGGTCTCAAATGTCAGCCAAGACACTATCTGCATGGAGTTTGCTGGTTCTCCCCATGTTTTTGTGGGTTTCCTCCGGGTACTCTGGTTTCCTCTCATATTCCAAAAACATGCAGTTAGGTTAATTGGCAAACATTGACCTTGGACTCTGTTAAAGACATATGACTGAAGTAGGGACATTGTGATTGTGAGTCCCTTTGAAGGACTGCTAGTGACATGACTACGGACTTTGTACAGTGCTGCATATTATGATGGTGCTATATAAATACTGTGTATTAATAATATTATTATTGGTTCATAAAGTCCCATAATTTTCAGATGTGCTACATACAATCCTATCTGCCCCAATGTTTATATGACCTGATGAGGGTTGCAGTAGTAGCTACAATGCATTGATGACTGCAGACCACAAGTGAAATATAATCTCCAGTATTGAAGTTAGATGTGCACACTTGTCCCTCTACAGTTTTTTTGGGCACACAGCTTTGTGGTGATGTTCCAATCTGGAATAAAGTTTAACATACTTGTGAAATTTCATTGATATGAGCTGATCTTTGTGGCCGTATACCTGGGACATCCCACAGAACTTGCGTTTTGTAGATGTTCTAACTCTACCCATCTAACCATTACCAATTGGCCTTATACCAGACTATTTTATATCATCTGCCATACCTGACTGTTTACATGCTGCCTAATATGTCTCAATTGTTTAAATGTATGTTGTAATGAGATAATCAATGTTATTTACTTTCTATGTCAGTGGTGTTTAATGTTTTACCTGCACGGTGTATGCAGGTCTGTCTTTCTGTCTAGTTAGTTCCTAATGCTGTGGATGATTCTCAGACAAATGTCACAATTCCTAATGTTATATTTGTTGTAAGCCAATGACTCAAGAAACATTAAAATAAGGTGTCAACGTCACAGCCAAGCAACAGTCAACAGTGCTATTTCATGATTCTGTCCAGGTTTTCTTTAAGTAATACAATGTACTAATTAGTAGAAAAAAGAATTGTCATTTGATAAAATATCTTTCTCTATTAGTAGGACCCAATATGTGCAGACTTATGAATAGTTGTATGTTTTAATGCAAGAATAGCTGTTCACCTAGGTTGAGCTTAATACCGTGTATACTTTACAGGCAAAGCAAAAGCTTTGTGAGATTTTCACTTTCAGCATTTTTTTTGCACCCATGCACAAATTTTTTTTATGGGTCTATTCAAAATGCTTAACCTGTAAAAAATGAGAAGTCGGTGATGAAAACTGCATACTAGAACACATGTGAACGTCATTATAGGTAGATAAGTTAGTGTATTCCTGTGTATTAATTTATATTGTTGTACAGCTGTGGGAAGAGCCCCATAGATTGTACTATGGAATGAAGTCAGTGATGGCAGACTGCTGAGATAATTCTTACTTGTCTTTTCAGGATGACATTCTCACGGTGATCCGCAGAGTGGATGAAAACTGGGCAGAAGGAATGCTTGGAGACAAAATAGGAATATTCCCTATTTCCTATGTGGAGGTAAATAATATACCCCTGATAATAGATACATTTACTTGGTTTTCTTAGAATGATCCCATAAACTATATTTCCTTGCTGCGCTAAACCTGAGCGTGACCTTTTCCCCATCCCGCTAGCTTTGGCTACATTAATAAGCCACATGTGTTGCCTTGTCTGCATCATTCATAGAGTATGTTCAAGTCATTGTCAGTTACTAGTTGATGGTTACCACAATCATAGCAGAGAATGAATTCTGCTACATTGACATCAAAAAAGCATTTTAAAACTGAAGTTTATTGTTCCTCCAGCTCTGCTTAGTGTTTTCTTTATTTTGGCTGCCATAGATAATAGGTATTTTCATCTGTTAGTTACTATGCTGGCATGTTTTATGATATGTGAAGATGATTAATTGGCAAAGTTTGTGCAGGATAAATAAGTGAAACTATTTGCTAGAGTCATTATTCCCTCATTAAGGTGCCCTTAGGTCAAGATGTTTTTTAATCTGAGTCAGAGTCTTCAGTCTGAAAAATTCCTAAATGATGTCAGCGTTTTAAAACGGATCATTTTGTGTTCGGTGTTGCATGGATCTGACTGCTTTTTAGACTGCTTTTCTATTACATCTGCTTTTCCGAAATTACATTTACTAACTTAGAACCATTAGGTCAGTGGTACATATAAGCTATGTATACAACTCAGATGATTCTCGTCAGATTATCACCTAGCATTGGACGAGAATCTGATTTGTGTACAGCGGCCGCCCGAAGTTGTTCATGAATCCGTCATGAGAGATCCATAAACGACTACAATACAAGTGGAGGGGAGAGAGCTCAGCGGGTTTCATTCATTTCCCCCCCTCCTCTCTCCATGGAGCAGAATGGCGCTGTATGTAAAAGATCCTTTCCAACAACAAAAGTCCAACGTGTTTACCCACACCTGTCCTTTTCACTAGTAAGTCAGAATAAGCCTGAAAATGTATTCAGCCTATTGTTACAGTTCTGTGATTTAATTAACAGGATCCATACCTGCTTCATGCCTCTGCCAACCCCCAAGGGATATGTATCATATCTCTGTAATACATGCACAATATTGTTTTGCACAGGAAACACTTTCATTGGTACATTTAGAAAATGTCAAGCATTTACTATAATTTCAAGCATTTACTCTGTATGTTCTGTGAAAAAGAAGCTAGTGCTTTGGGTTGTAGATAATGCCGGAACCCCCAACAAACCATACTATGCATTTTTGTAGACAGCAGTTTTTATTCTTAGTAATAAAGAGGGGAGTTAGGTTTTATATTCTCTGGAGTAACATAAACCGTGTGCATATCGCCAAACCAACCAACAAGGGACTCCAGTACTGTTACCAAAATGTAAGATCTGGTAGAACAAAAGGCAACAAGGTTGGCTCAGAGGTTAGCAGGCCTGCCTTTTGCAGCACTAGGTCCCAGGTTTATATCTCGGCCATGGCACTATCTGCAAGGAGTTTGTATGTTCTCCCTGTGTTTGCATAGGTTTCCTCTGGGCACAATGGTTTTCTTCCTCATCCCAAACACATGGCCTTGATTATTTAAAGTTCTCCAATGCTGGTAAGAATAAACTTTCATCAGTGAAGCTCAGTAATCCAGCAAACCTGTAATGGATTTCCTAAAAGTCATTAGCCATTTGTTAGCAAATGTTTTCAATCCTGCACCAGATCCATTCCAGGTTTGCTGGATCACCCAGCTTCACTGATGAAAGTGTATTCTCTCCAGCCTTGGAGAACTTTATTAAATCAGGTTCATGCAGTTAGGGTAATTGGCTTCCCCTTAAAATTGGTCTTAGATTGTGTTAATGACAAATGACTATGGTAGGGACATTAGATTGTGAGCCCCTTTGAGGGACAGTTAGTGATATGACTATGGACATTGTAAAGCACTGCATAATTTATCTGCACTATATAAATACTGGATAATAATAAATAAACAATGAACAGTTAGGACAATAATAAATATGTTCATCGTCTGCAGTTAGGTAAACCTCCTCCCTAACTAAAGTACATGCAAACTACTTAGTCCCCTGGGATTACAAATCACAGCCTCAACAGAACACTTTTTCTACATTTCAGAGAATGTTCTCCATAGCTGAGATTGCCTTGGCAGGTGCTATAAATCACTCTGGTAAGCCAATTAGATTGATCCATTTAGTATAATTTGCAGGGCAACTGTACTTTCAGAGACTGTATTGCTGCAGCAAAATGGCACATTAAGATAATTGGAATGTTTCCGCAATAGTCTGGATGTTGCTCATTTGGGTGTTGTGCAATTCAGGCTCAACATTTAGTCATATGAGGTGTCACCTATGGCTACATTTGACTTTTTCAAAAGGTTAGGCTTTTTAAAAGGCTCTAGGCGGATTAAAGTCATTTTCCGTGTTGACTCGTAATGTTCATTTAAAGTAAGCTTGTTTACAGCATATCCGAGCAATCTGTTTTATTGGGGAGATAAATCATTCAGCGATGGCAATCTATTGTCTTACTATGGCTGTTTCTATGCCAGGTGTGTTAGACATCTGACAAAAGGTGTCAGATGTCTAGTCACTTAGATTTGTACAGTGGGCACAAGAACCATCATGCCATGGAAGCATGAATACTGATCGGAGTCCCTCTTTTTGTTGGGGTGTTTTTATTGCACATTGTAAAACATATGCATAAGCAGAATCTATTGAAGGCCTAAATTGGCTTCGTAGCTCAGAAAGCATTTTCCCCATAAGTGCTCCATTTCAACATGAATGTAGAAACGTTGTCGCATTCATCACTTTTCTTGTTAAAGCAGCCAGTATTGTTTATTGGATGAGTGCTTTTCTAATAGTAAAACATTTATAATTGTTTAATAGGAACACTGATTGAGATGTGGTTTTTTAAAATGACAGATATACTATTATTACTGTAGGGAACTAATTTATGCATTAATAATATAATCCGGTTAAATGCACAGTTTCCTAGCAGTAGTCCTTAGTAGAACAGCATTGTTGTACTGATTTAAAAGAAAAGGAGGAAGAACAAAATGATGAGGAAGTTAACAATTAAATTGATAATATAGAGTATCAAAGGTCTTGGATAATATTTTATCTGACCAAAACTTTTGCTGTCAAATCGAGTTAATTGTCTCTCTTTTTAATTAATGCTTTTGGCTGATAATTTGCACTTTTTTTTATAACTCCTGTGGGCTTAACTGCAAGTGTACTAAGTGTAGCCATAGGAGCTATGACTGTGAAAGTCATGAAGTGAAAGTGTGTGCCTGTCATTATGAAGGCTGCAAGGGGAATCACACATTGGAAACTGCTCCCAGCATTACACTTCAAATGGGCACACAGAAATCAGACAACATAGAATAACTGACTGCACATGATGGCTAAAATATTTCAACAAAACAATGAATAATTTAGAATTCTCTAATAAAATCATGCATTGCACTTGTATGCTACTTACCAAGCAATATGGAGGAATCTGGTAAGGTGGTGAGGTTGTGACTTTTCTGCATGAGGATACATAATGGTCAGTGCTGAAGTGACACAGTGGGGATAATTCGGCAGTTCCAGCAGTGAACACTCATCTCCAAGCCACAGGCCTCTTCTGTGCGTTCCAATAAAAGTTCAAGGCTGCGGCTTGGAGACCAAATGAAAATAAAATTAAAATACAAAACATTTTCTTTTTACTTTGAAATGCAAAGTCACCCTATATTTATTCTTCAGTGTCAGCCAGAATCTAGGCTGTTTTTTTTTGTTTGCTTACTATGTACAAAATGAATTAGTTAAATCATATAAAATACCATTTAAGTATATTTATCTTTATTTGGTTCATGCTTAGATAGATGTAAGTGAGGAAACTTTGCTGGCATCATATTGTCCTATTTTCAGATCTTGCACACATCCTAATTGCTATGCAATGTTGTATGGTCAACTGTATGGATCTAGGGAAACTTGTATTTTATTATTTTTAGCCAAATGTACATTTTTAATTATCTACAATTTTGCAACTAGAAAATTAATAACATTCTGATCAATTGCATTTTTTAGCATGATAGACATGCGAAGTAGTATTCCAAGAAGCTTTAGAATGCCAGCTTCAGAGCTCTTTTCCATTCTGGTTTCAGCTCTGCTTTCTCTCCAGACAGTGGAACAACCTTCAAGCTCTGGAGTCTTGCCAACTCTAACATGCACATGATCCTTCTGTAACCAAAATTTTGTGTAATTTTACACACCAGCTTCCATACAACACTAAATTAAATATTCTTCAGATTCCCTGTCAGCAGACCATTTATTTTAACAGGTTTTTCATAGAATATATTCCTTTTAAAGTGTACAGGTATGTTATTCACCTGTTAAAGCCATGTTGGATGTGAGGTCAGAAGCCCCAACAGACTTGAACCAGGTAAAAACCAGCAATTTGTCTTCCAAACTGATGCCTCTCTTCCTACCCCTAGATGTTAGGCTACATAAACATGTCAGATGATTCTCGTCAGATCATCGCTCCAGGGCTAGTATTGGAAGAGAAACTGACGTGTGTACAGCGCTCGTCCGATGTCATTCATGGATCCTGGCGGATCCACAAATGTTTGCAATGCAAGTGAAGGGGAGAGAGCACAGCGGGGTGCTGCTCACTCGTTCTCCCCTCGCTATACAGCAGAATGGCACTGTATGTACAGCACTTGTTCATTCATCTTTCAGTTTTTTGTTGTTGGAAAGGATTGTGAAAGATCCTTTCCAACGACAATTTTGCACGTGTACATAGCCTTCCTGTGGCATACAATTGCACACTGTCACATGTGAGAACTGGGTTGTGCAGCATTTCAAGGATTATGCTAGCTGAAATATGCCTTCCCAAAAAAAAAAGCTGCAAGCCAATCACACAAGCATCAAATAAGTTTTAAGGAAAGGCATTCTGTACATAGTGTGTAGAACACCATGAGTTTGTTGTATTACAGAAAAGGGATACAGTATTTAAAATTTGACAATTTTAAAAGCTCTCTGGGTCAGTAGATTAAAATAGAAAGATCATATATTTTTTTACATAATAAACATAATAAACACAAGCTGACAAGTTCTAAGATAACATATTCTTTGTTACTTACAAGATGTTCTGAAATATCCCTTGGGGGCCACTTTCATTGTAAAACTGTATATTCTAGTGATTTTGCCATGTCTCTATCCACTCCATAGTTAACCGCAGGCATGGACAAGGGTCTGTCAGAAAACAAGGAATGAGATATATGAAATATACGAGTTTGTGTATATAAAAGTTTAACCATCAGCTTGGAGCGATGTAGTGTAGAATGAAATATGCTAACACCCTATGGCAGATTGTGCAGAAACATGTTAAAGAAGCATTTGTTATTATTTCATTCTCCAGATGAAAGACTTGTCCACTGAGCACCTTTTGTGGTAATGTTTCAATTCAGAGGTAACGTTTCTGGCAGTAAATTATGCCTTACTATACAATATCATCAGCGATATGATTGTAAAATATGACCTTGTTCATTTGTAAACACAGCTCATTCAGACATCTGGACAGAGACTTCGCTTGCAGCAGGTTGAACACATGGAGTGAGAATAATTCCTCTATCCAAAGCTTTTCCACCTCTTTAATAGTTTGTAGAGCCAAAATAAACTGAAAGTATTATTACTTGTATTAGGAAAGTAATTGCCCTAATAAAACTTGTAGGAATGAAGTAAGTGGGAATTGAAAAAAAAAAACCTTATTACCTGGGAAACCTTGGCAAACACACGTTATCCTTTTTCATTGTTTTTGCAGGTCCCTCATGACAGCAACTCATTTTGGTGGCTAAGAGCGGATTAGTTCAACAGCAGTAAAGTAGAATGATTTATTTGATGTGTCCAAGATCTCTTCTGTTCCTGAGAACATAAGACCATTGCCACACTTTTATTTAGGAAAAAGTGCATTAGGTGTTCAGTGTCTATATGTCAATAAAGGCATCTAGGGATGTGGGGAGATTTATGACTTTAACACAGGAAAAAGAAGATATTGCTCATGATGACCAATCCATTTAGCTATCTAGTCTTTATTGCTGGTTAGCAATGTAAAACTTAACAACCGGCATATAACAAAGGCAGATATGTATTCATTAATACATAGTTTTATTTAAAATAAAAAAAATGCCCAGTTTTGTCTTGATATCAGCCTCATACTTTGGAGAAGGTCACAAAGACAACCAATCAGGTGTGTGATAACTTGAAAAATAATATGTTTGGAGCGCCGACCTCATCTGCATGCTGATTCTCTCTCACTGTCAGCAGGCTGGGGGGATAAGCGAGGAGAGACCACTGTTTGCCTTCTTAAAGTCTATATTTGTAAAGAGTGGAGCCATCTACCTGGCTTTTTACATTTCAGAAACAGATAAAAAAAAATACGGCCTCTGATAATCTTTGTATTGTTATCTTTGTATTTAGGCGACTGGACCTGGAACTTTTAAAGTTTGATCAAATTTTATTTTCCAACATCATCCCTTTGCCAATTGATTGAAGGTCAACCAATAGAAACAAAATAAAATAAAACCTGACACTTAAAAGTGACAAAGTCATTGGAAGGTGATAGGGTCACAACATCTATCAAAAGTCTTCTTTAAAGTAGTGACATGAGAAGGGGAGCAATAAAGAACTATCCTACTCCCAAGTGCTGTTAGGTAGGTCAGCGATGAGACTGGCATCAATGCTTAACGATTGGTATATCCTAATTCTGTTTCTTTAGCTAAAAAGCTCTCTCATTTTAAATTTGTTTAAAAGTGCAGAATCCATCAGTGTGCCTGCATCTCTGTGCTGATGTCCATTATGTCATTGGCTGTTCAGAAAAAAATGATAAGGCCTAGGTCCTGACCCAAGAGCTTGGCAAGCATGGGCAAACTACGCCCTGCGGGCTGTATACGGCCCAATATGGTTGTTTCTCTGGCCCTTTGGGTGTTCCACGGTTCTGGCCGGTGCCACCCTGGGCAGGGTCAGGAGAAGGACCCTGCTGGGGGGGCACACTGGCCAGAGCCATGGAACACGTTCCCTGTTGGTAGCCTGGCTCGTGGAGGTGGGCCGGCTGTGTCCCTGCACACAACCTGCCCACTCTCACATCTAGGGCTCAGATCTGCAATGGAAGACGTCGCTTTCAGTGCCGTCATGATGGCATTACCCTGCCTACTCTACCATCGCCCCTCCCCTTTCAAATTTTATATTGTGGCCCCTGACTGAAAAAGTTTGCCCACCGACTGCCCAAGAGTGTCAGATTTTATGGAGATATCCTAATGTATTTCAATGCAGACAGGAGTATCTGCTAGTTCGGATTCTGCCAATTCTGCTTCCCTTCACTTAGACTTCGCTTTATGCAAATCAATTGTCTGCAGCTTTTTATGGCATATTAAAATAAAGGCTGCGTGGCACATAAGTTGGCATTTAAACCCATATGTGTGACAGCTTCATTTGCTTCATTCTGCATGTGTCTAAAGAACATCAAGGAATAGCAAAAGAGTAGCCAAAAAAACCTTAAAGTAAAAGTGATTGTAAAAGCCTGAAAGATTTTTTTTCAAAATGAATAATTTGTGTTTGAGTTTATTCAATACCATAGACATATTGGGGTTCAATATGCCAGACAAATGTGTGGGTAATGTTTAGCTTGCAGTGTTTTTTTATCACAGTGGTCTATCCCTAATCCTTCTTCTTTATTCCACTTTTAATTAAATAACCCTGGGCATCTTGGTATTTGTACATGTAAGTGTGTCTAATTAAACAGATAAGAAGACATCTGTTTTCATTTTGTAGCCATCCCCCTTGCCTGTCTGGCAGAAGGAAATGCCATTCTTGCATTGATCCCATGGGTACAGAAATACCTTTCTTTGCCCAGCAATCAGCAGGCAAATCTTTTTCCCTGTAATATTTTCAGGAGATAAACAAATGTCTTAATTAAGTGGAAAATCAAGCCTGGAGGAAAGCTGACAAAACTCAGAGGTAATCCTCTGTGCTCTCCTTAATTGGTGTGGCCAGGACGCCAGATATATTAAGATAGCTGTACAGATTTAGGATGTATTGGAATCAAATGCCTCCTTTGTTTCACCAGCCTATTTGTTGATACTAATCCTTTGTCATGATAGAGAATTAGTGTATAACTAGATAAGAGACTGTCACCATAATGACTTTTGGAAAGGTTTATTGTATTTAGTTTACATGTTATTTTTTTTATAGCTGGGTTCAATCATGTTTTTTTTTGTCATCTTGTAAAAATTATTGTTTTATACAGGCTGCTTCCATGACCCTGACTTGGCAGAAAAGTCTTTACCTTATAAAGGGGGAGCCCAGCACTAGCTGCTAACTTTTTGCTAACTGGAAATCAATATGTCATTTGTACTGAACAGGGAGATAAGGAAGGGCACTCTTCATTTATATTTTTTTTTAATCTGAATTTGCAGTTTTTAACAATAATCCAGGAAGTATTTTAACAAAACAGGGTATTTACTGCAAATATCCAAACTGTGCAGATGTACTAGCTGCAAGTTGTAAAAATAAAGTATGTGCATTATTTCAAAAATATGTTCTTACTAGTTAATTTTTACATATTAAAGAAAGTTTAAAATTTTTAAACATTAAAATATGTGCAAAACACTATAGATTCCCTTTAAAATTAAGAGCCTTTGTAATTGGAGACTGTCCCTTCATATTTATTACCATAATTTTTGAATATCACTCATTAACTCTTTTATAAAGATTGGTGTTTTTGCCATTGCATACATTCTTTGTGTGGATTGTGTTGTACCTCATTTATATACAGGTTTAGCATCATAGACTAGTATAATATAAGGAAACTAATAGTAAAAATGTTAAAGTGCTTATTGGGGATCCCAAAATGATACTCGTACTCATGGGACTTGATGTATAAGTACCAGTCTGCTGCTTGCAGGAGGGCTGACACTTTGAGGTCCTTGACAAAAAGCCACAGGTAATCTGCATTTATGTTTTATAGCATTCACTTGTGTTCTTATTACAGGTGTTTTTATGCTTCAGTGTATGATTCTAGCTGTAAACCATGTCTTTTTGTTTCAGTTTAATTCAGCAGCTAAGCAACTCATAGAGCTGGACAAGCCGTCAGGAGCAGTGGACTCTGGGGAAGGGACATCTGGAACAGCACATAGCAGCTCTTCCCAAAAGCACACAGATGCTAAAAAGAACACCAAAAAGCGTCACTCCTTCACCTCTTTCACTATGTCCAACAAGTCAGCACAGACTGTGCAGAACCGCCATTCCATGGAGATCAGCCCCCCAGTGCTCATCAGCTCCAGCAATCCCACCGCTGCCGCCAGGATAAGCGAGCTGTCCGGCTTGTCTTGTAGCGCACCTTCTCAGGTGAGGAAGAGGGCCTACAGAAATAATTCCTACTTTTTGTAAAATAAAAAATTTCCTTTGTTCTATTTAGCCATTTATCTAGGTTTTCAAGTTCAAAATGGACCTGGGTACATTAGATAGAAGATACTGGGGAATGTTCTTCTTTGGGGGGAACAGTCATGTAACAAAAAGAAACACTGGTTGTCCTCAGATCTCTAAAGAATTTATTACACTGCTGAATGTACTGGATTTGTACACTACATGGAACCCTGTAACTGTACAGTTTTGGTTAAAGAACTCTGATGTGCATTATCAAGGAAGTTGGAGTTTTCAGCGGCAATACTTCCACCATTATCTTTTGATCCAGGAGGGTGGTTTATAGCATAGGTGATCCAATGGCATTTTGGATAGGGCTTTAAGAGCTTCCGGTGACGATCCCCTGGTGCTGGGTTCCAATATATTCTACTCCCAAAATGTAGAGATCGTACCCTAAAAACACCTAGTCTTTTATTTGTTTATGTACTGCTATGGAGTTAACTTGGACTCCATAGTTAACATGGATTTTATTAGGTGTCCTATTCATTAGACTGATTTAACATGTATTGGGAATTTATTGTTTTGCAATGGGTGTAGCATGAGAATATGAAAAACAGTGAGTTGTAAAATGACAGGAGGTCTGAAGGGAAGGTATATTATGGCTGATCAATTGTCTTTATAAAAACATTACTTGTGTCAATAGGGCCTTAAGAAAACCTAAATAATGTCCAAACCATAAGTTATGACTACTAAATGTCATAGTAATTTGCTAGTTTACTACTGCACAATTTTCTCTTTAGAAGTCAGATTAAAAGACCAGAATGCTTTAGCATGTTTTATTGGTTTTGACCCACAATAGACCACGCCTTTTATCTAATGTCGTAAAACCAAGCCCAAAGTCCTATCCACTAGTCACTTGACTCTTTCTGTTAATGTATGGTATTTAAATGCAGGAATCAAATGAAATGCCATAAAACAATTTAAAGAAACGTTACTGTATATAATGAAAACCACAGGTTTTGCAGACTGTTACATGAATAATTAAAGCTTATTTTAAAATATAGTTTACTTTTTTTTTTTTTACCTAAAATGATTCTCTCAAATCATTAAATCAATAAATAAATAATTACAGTTAAATAGAAACTCTTCAAAATAATTATGCCTCTGCTTCAACTTTTATTAAAATATATAAGTTAATTTTTCTTTTTTCTTTTTCCCTTAATTTGTTAGGTCCATATCAGTACTGCAGGGCTTATTGTGACCCCGCCCCCGAGCAGCCCTGTAATAAGTGGCCCTACATTTACATTCCCACCGGATGTCGCATACCAAGCTACTTTAGGAGTAAGTAGTAGCCCTGATTTCTCTCCGCTTTAGCTTAATTAGTAAGCCTTGTTTTTTTATTACTGGCTTATTGCTTAAACCCAGTGGTAAAATAAAGGCCCTACCACGTTTTTCTGTGGAAAGCAGTTGACTTAAAATCTTCCTTTTCTAAAGTAAAACAGTGGCAGGTCTGTTTCTTAATAGCTTTACTATAGGATTCCCCTTTCAAATACTGTATGCTTTTATTTCTTTTTGTACTGGAAGAAGTAGCAGTCACCACTGGGGGTAGGTAACGATAACTTTTTTTTTTTTTACTATCTGCAACGGAATAATAAGTTTAGGCATTCTCTGATCTCCTAAATTAGCATTTCCAACTTTCCTCTCTTCTCTTAGCAACAGAAACTTCTCTGGGAGGAAATCATAGTCTTCTAGGTCTGAAAGAGCTTGACAGGTTTTACATCTTTCTGATCTTTGGGGAAAAAGCAGGCTTAAGATCTTTCTTCTCTGAAGTAGAAGGTCTAACTTAATTTCTTTGTGTTCTGAAGTAAATGCTAACCCTAAATGTCTTAGTGAGAAAACATAAAGTCTCGCCTTTCACCGAGTGAGGAAATGGGAGGCCTGGTATCTTTGAAGTAAGTACCTTCAATGAGTAAGGAGCTAGTATGATCTGAAGCAAGTGACACAGTAATATTCTTTAATTTTGGGAGGGGGTAATAAATTCACATATTTCTTTTATAACTGGATAGAATATCTATCTAATATTTTATATGGCAGTGTAGGGGTTTGGTATCTCCTTTTCTGCCCATCATTGTATGCAGGTCTGAAATACAAATCCAAAGCAAAAGGAGAAATAGAGTGAAGCACCCTGTAAGCCAATAAAAGGTACCTGTACCAGGTTTATGATCTGCAAGTTAAATGCCAGAGAAGCTGGGGCTGTCAGAACTTGAATAACTTCAATCTTTAATTTGTAGAGAAAGCAGTCATGACTCATGCAGATAACAAATTATTCTAGTTGTCATGTTTGCATAATTTTTTATTTACATGTTATTAAGCATGGACAATACATTTTTTCTAAATATATTTATGTATTTACATGGGAAATCTATGGAAATGCAAAAAGAAACTATTTTTATTGCATGCTGCAATGCATGTGTATGTGCAAATAATTGAATATAATCAGTTACAAATATAAACTGAGGCACTTTGTTTTACCTAAAAATACTGTAAAATGTGTTGACTCCAGTATAAATCTAGAGCACAGAATGTGGCCTTCATTGCTAACACTCCAAATAGTAATCAATAGAAATGTCATTCAAATTAATGTGAATGAATACATCTATAATGTTTTACTTTTTAAAACATATATTTAGGAAGAAATTAAAATCATGTGGGCTCAGTATGTATTTCTTTCTTTCTTCATTCCTTTACAGGTTAAAGTATTTTGTACTTTTGAGTTATGATAGGTTATTTGCTCTCAAATGATCTTTTGTGCATTGGTTGGTCAGCAGTCGATAGAGCCTCTAGTAACGAATGTGGCAGACTTGTTTCCAACAGCAAGAGTTTGTTAGACATGAGGACACAGCACCATTTCATTGTGTAAACCAAGATTCTTTTCTGAATGAGGGAATCACGGTTTATGCTTGAGTTTATTTGTAGTGGTCAATCCCACAGGGTCCTTGTTGTTGTTTTTTTTTTTATTTTCTTTCTGCAGCCCTCTCCTAGTGTACCCTACACCTTGATCTCCACCCACCTTCAGACTCTGTCTCATTGGACCTTACGTCTAAATGCAAGAAACAAAAATGGTCTCTACTTTTCCTATAGTAGTCTGCTTCCCAAGGGCACCTCCATTTTATAACATTTTAAAGCTCCTACTTTGCATAGACCAACTGGATAAATGGGTCAAAATGCTTTCCTAGTACAGCTTCCCTGTTGTCTTCCATGCTTTTGGGAAACCTCACTAAATTCAGTCTTGATAGTGCAGAGTTGAAAAGCTTATAAAGATTTGAAAAATGTAGTCAATCTGTAAAATACAGACTGAACCTTGTATGTTCCATCCAATATGGTCACGCAATATATTTATTTGTCTTAATCACATCAAATACAAAAAAGATCTACAGAGACATATTAAATATATTGGAGATTTATTAAGCTGTTAATCAATTTTGCCTAAATAAAAGCTAAATTTCTTTTCAGAAACCAAAATCTAAGATATGCATTTCTGATACAGAACATAACTGTTCCCAAATACAAAGGGTTGCTAATGGTGGGGCTTTGCATTAACCCCTTTAATACCTGCCTAATAATTCATGGGACTTTGTACAAATGCTATTACGGGCCTGTAAGGCCCATATGACAAGAAAATAAATGGCTTGTGTATATAAAGACACGTTAGACAGCCAGATCCCCCCCTTGCTGTTCTGTAGAACTCCATGCCGCATTTTTCTTCTCTGTTAAAAATAGAAGTAGGAAGAAACTAGGAAACAACCAAAGAATGTGCTTGCCAATTGGAATCTTGCACTGCAAGGAGCACAGAAGACAAATTTACATGTCTAGAAAAGCCTGTGGGCGTTAAATTGCCAAGTGAATTATAATACATGCAGATCCAGTTCTGATTATGACACAATATATATTTCTGATTTACCTAATTAGATTGTTTTTTCTCCTGCATGTTTGTGAATCTGTAGAGAAGAATTCAGTCTTTGAGGCAAAAGCTGCCTTTTGTTTCCTCTTGAGTTTTGCCACAGAGACTCCGAAAGCACTATGTGATGTTTTGTGGATTACCAGCTAACAATTGCATCACTGCTTTTCAAAGGCAATCTCGTGCCTTTTACAGATTTTCCACCCTCAGTACTGATACATTTCAAAGGGTGGCAGCATTAATAGACAGAAAAAAAGAAGAGAAGCAAGGAGAAAGTGTGAACAATAGCCTGGCACACATCAAAGGGGTTTGCCTTTAAAATGTGTGGTTTCAGGTAGACTGCTGCTGAATTGGAAGGGTTTGCAGAGCAGTTTCAGGCTGATGACTTAACTCTTTACATAAATAGAGTGTTTATGTATTTTCCACATGCTGTATTTATTGTGTACAGACTGGCTGTATATTAATATATATATATATATATTATATACTGTTTGCTGTTGATTTTTTTTTTTTTGCATCTACAGCAATGAATGATCTATAAAAAAGAACTAGTAACACAAATAATTATGGCCCAAGCTAGTTAAAAATGCAGGGATTTGATCTATTGGCTAAGAGTCATTTATTCCCAACTTAATCTTGAAGAGCATTGTTATATCTTTATTTATCTTCACTTCATCAGCAAACCAGAAGAGAAGATCTAGAAAATCTCCTATACCTTAGCCCAGTTAACACTTAGGATACTAGCGTTAATGTGCAACGTTAGTGGATCTGCAGGGGAAACATCTGCATTTATAAAAATTTTATAGGCCTTTAATCATCATTGGTGTGTATATGAAAAATTATGAAAATCACTTCAGTGAAATGCCAAAAGACTAGTGGGAGTCCCTGAAACATTCAGCAGGTTCAACAACGAGGTGCCTAAAGTTTGCATGTAATCATGTCCCCATATTCAGGCTGTTAGGATGTTATTGACATGGCTCTCAACTTTCCCAAGTGAATTGGTCAATTATTGCAGTAGCTGAAGAACACATTAAAACGCATTGGTTTCTGCATACAAAATATTTTATTGGGTTCACTTTAATAGGTATTTATATTTAGGTGTGGAAACTAGCTCATCTGTCCAGTTGATCTGTACTCAAAAACTGAATATTTGCTATGTTTTGGAGAAGATCTAAAAATTTGTGAGGATGTCTAAGATATATATTTTTTTCTTCCTATAGGATTTGAATCCACCTATTCTTCCTCCTCCACCACTCACTGCTGCTGTTATCGTCTCTACATCATCTGGGGCAACATCTTCTACTGCTGGTCAGAGATTGGCTAGTGGTCCTGCTGAACAAGTTGCACACCTTAGGTCCTCCACCCGACCAAGCGTGTAAGTCCTAATGATAGACCATACTGATCCTAGGAATAAATAAAATTCATGGGCAGTTAAAGGTTTTAGTTTTATTACCCACCCTGGCGGTGATCTCGAGTGTGGCTTGGGGTTCATTTTCAGTACCAAAAGCGGTAGGTGGCATTGTAAAGGACTTACCTGGTACAGACAAGCCCGCAACGTCCGCCCGGCATCTGTGTCCCATTACCTCGCCTCCCCAGCGTGAATATTGGGATGTGTGAGTGGTGCGCTGGGGGTGTGACCAGCTGAGAAATTTAAACAGAATGTACCGCTTTGACATTAAAAATTAATAAAATAATCTGACCGCCAAGGAGGTTAATGTACATTTATAGGCAAACATAAGAACCACAATTTCACAAAAATTCTTGACATCTACCCTAAACTGGTTGTGTTTTCCTTGTAATCCATTTATGAAATAAAGTACCTTTTTTTTTTTTTTGCACAAAATGCTTTAGGAAAGTGTGGTTTCTAGCAGATTCGAGGCCATAAAATTCCGTTTTCTATGCAGTATTACTTATTTATTATTTGATGAGGTGCCTAAATTTTTTTGTTTTGACGTTGCCCTTACTTTTTGGTAAAATGTCTTGTAAATTCTTGGGTTGTCTGCATGTTTGAGATCTCCCTGACATGGTTCAATGATATTGATGTCAGGAGACTGTAATGTTCACTCCAGCCTTATGTTTAGGTTATGTCATATTGGAAGATCCAAGTACCTCCTGTGCACTCCTTCCAGAGAGATCAATTCAAGTCCTTCATTATTTTTGGTGTACCAAAGACACATTTATTTTTCGGGGCACACACATTCTTAAGAAGAAAATTTACTTGGTATACATGTTTCTTGAGGATTAAGCAAGTTTTCTTCAAATCTGCGATAGCTGTTATTTTTCCGAGAAAACAATGTGACAACTTTAATTTCTAAAATGCTACAGAATATGGCGCTAATTGTTTTAAACATAAAAAGTTTTATGTAGCATGCATACTAAAACTTTTCTCTGTGCATGTTTCTAAAGAGAAAATGTTCTTTTTACAGAACTGTTTACTGATTACTTTTTAAGATTCATTCATTCATTTTTGATTTACACTTAAAAATATCATCTTTCCACATAAAGCTTTATATACCTAACAGGACACTTGGGCATTAGCTGTAATGATAGTGTGTGAAGGAAAATGGGCTTTAGTTGGATAGATTATTTAAAAGGGCTGACACATGGAATAAATTGAACACAGTGTGCTACATAATTCTCAAAAAACTTGGACGTGACTTTTGAGAAAAAGCATACATGTTTTACATTGGACGAAATGGAAAGACTGTTGTCTAATACTCTTCTGTGTGTATTGGTTGCATGCAATGGGACCTGTGATCATAAATACCTACATATAAATCTAGCTTATTTAAATTGAATAAAGTATCTGGCAGATTTTTATAGGCTAAAAGCCAGAGGTTTGCAGTTCTAACCTAATACAGCACAATAAAAACTGTAAGTCACCTATCTCATATACCTAATTATATGAGGTAATCATTCAAAAAGTCATTTGTTTCCCTGAAACACATCCAGAAAATTCATCATTGATATATTATCCAAAATTAGACTGTAATCAAAATATACTCAACAACCAACCCCAGCTGCCTTCTCTCTGATTTGTTAGTAACAAGGTTATGCATTGCACACACACACTTTAGATACAAATATTCTCCAACTTGCTCCAAGTTGAATTTCTGATTGTACACGCAAGCCTAGTACACACAATGCTTTGGTGTCACTAAGGCTTAATTGATCTATAAGGACTTTCAAAAATGGGGCATGTGGCTATAACAGGAAGAGGAGGAGAAAACATCTTTTCTACCTGAAGTTTTTGCATGGATCAGTAGATATACAAACTTCTGTTGGATATCACTGATGATCACAGTGTTTTCGCACTCCAGATCTCTATTGCTTAAACATTATACTGGGCTGTATTGGTGTATAGCACTCTTAAAACAACCAGTAGCACTTACGTGCTTGACTTTTAATCATTGTATATCAGAACTCACAGGTAGGTGTTTTGCCAATTGCCATTTTATTTTAAAGTCAGGCTTCAGTTTTAGCCAGCTGCAAAACACAGAAGAAGTCATGTTGAGCAGCCATACTAGTTTCATTCACATCAGTTTTTGCTTTACTCTGAGTGTTGGCTCATTAAGTGATGTTTCCTCAGTCCAGATGTGTGACAGGAATTAAAGATTTCCCAATTACATGCAGTGCTTTTGATTGATTGGCCAAGTAAATAAACATCACTGTAAAATGTGCTTCGCTGCTAAGATTTCATAGGATGAGCAAGACTGAGCGAAAGCCTTTTTGATCCATGTGTTTATCATTACATATTGCAAGCAAACATCAAAGTTTGCACTTGAACAGAAACATTTGGGCTTACAGTGCAAATGATTACAAATGAAAACATTCTGAGTTAAAAATTGAGACTTATTGTGTCTGGGATTTTTACTGCTGGACTGTATGTTTGGTGATGAAAGGCGCACTGTAGGACTTACAAGTATTATTTATAGTTAATAATTCCAGGTGTTCGGCATAGAATCCATATGATACGAACAGTGATTGGAGACGAACCAACGACCCATACCTAGTGATATATAATATTGGTATGCAAATTGTTTCACTTATGGTTAAAAATTAACATGTGCCTGTAATTCAACTTTTCATAAAACGCACTGAAATTCTCATGCTAATAGTCATAATACACTACACTAGAAGGTATTCAAAAGTATTGTAAATCACTATAGTGTTAATTCACCATTTTCAATGTCCAGGAATAGATTGTTTTGAAGGATAAATAATCCGGAGGATAGCTAAGCTAAGCCAGTGTTTACTACTTTTATTGGTCATAATTTCTATTTTGCAGGGGGTTTGTTGGAACTTATTATGGTACTACCTGCCAGTTAACATTTGCTTTGGTTGCCATTAGAACGTCAAAATATTTAAGAATTGGATTATTGAAATGTTTTTTCCATTGCAGGGACCTTTTAGAGTTTCAGGTAAATTCAGTCAGACAAGTGCTCCAACTACACAGTCATTAGCGTTGTGCATGTGTATTTATAAGATTTGTTCATCTTCATCAACTTTAAATCTCTAAATATGTTCAATCTACCTTACTGTAATGAAACAATAGGTCCGTTAAACTTCTAATTTCATGTGAATCTTAATCTAGAATACCAATAAGCACCTTCATGTAAAATAAAAGTCATGTTAGGCAGATCATAGCTAAAAGCTATCTGGATGTTTTGTTGGAGCCTATTGCTCTTATCTTGGATAGTGCTTGATCTCTGAGATGATAAACTCACAGGTAATCCATGACCGCAACTTGATGGATATGGCACACTCAATATGCATCTTTGTTTCTCTTTAGGTATGTTGCCATATATCCATATTTCCCACGTAAAGAAGATGAACTGGAGCTTCGGAAAGGGGAAATGTTTTTGGTATTTGAACGCTGTCAGGATGGCTGGTTTAAAGGAACTTCAATGCACACCAGTAAGATTGGTGTGTTTCCGGGAAACTACGTTGCACCAGTCACAAGGTAAGTCATTAAAATTTCTTCCTCAAAACAGGACCATGGGCTTTGTTCTCCAACATTGAAATTGCAACATCCTAATCTTATCTTGTCACAGTTTTTATTTATTGTGCTGCTTAGACAGTTCATCTGTAGGATCTGAATATTTATCTGCCAATGGAGACTTCTGTTTTGGCCAAGTGGAAAATTTACTTCATTTTGGATATTTTAACTTTTATTTATTCTTGCATATCATGGAGAGAAAGTAGAGAGAAATATCCACAATGTTACAAAGACAAAATAAAAAAAAACTGACTGGATTTAAACTACTCATTTTATGGTTTGCTTTAAAGGAAACAGAATTACACCTATATAACTGCTGTGTTCAGCTGATATTACAAAACCATTATGTTTGGTAATATATCCAAGTCTGTTATGAAAAAAAATATTGGAACATAAATTTTTAATCCGTTTTACAGGGCATTAACGACTGGGACGCAGCCCAAAGTTGTTGTGGCCACAGCAGGAGGAGGCACACAGATGGTGAACATGGTAGCCCCATGTTCAAGCGCAGTCCCTTGCCAGAAGATACAAGGAAATGGATCCGAATTTAACAAATCTGTTAATATTAATGGTGTTTCTACAACAGTCATTCCTGGTACCAATATCCAGACCAGCCCCCAAGCTAAGGTGCTAATGCACATGAGTGGCCAAATGACAGTGAACCAAGCCCGGAATGCTGTCCGAACAGGTAAAAATAAAAATGCTATTATGTTAGGGAAAAAATATAAACTTTTTTTGTACTTCATATTATATATTCATTAAGACATGTCATTAGTAGGCCTTCGGCAAGCTTTAGCCGTTCTTGTCTTGCTGAACCTTTCAGCAGCTTTTAAAATGACAGTTAGCACTTCTGTAATATCTGTGTTGAGTATCTCCACACTAAAGGTTAAAGGAGTTTGAGGCTTTGAAAAAGCTGTTTGAAGCTGATCGGAGCTGTTTTAATTGTTTTGTAAAATCTTGATGTACATATTGCTTTAATACACAATGTGTAAAGCATCTGACTGTACGCTGCAGCTGGACTTAGTTACCCACCAGACACCATATTTTATACAGTAATTTCCCCATCCTGCCAGCATAAAAGGCTGCCATGAATCTGCTCAAGTACTTGAATGAACTAATTACGATCGCAACGTATGATTTATAAAAACAGTGCAGAGAACTTTTGCTTGTTGTTAATGTTTTACTGCATGGGAAATTGTTTCTTTCCTCAACCAATATAAAATGTATAGTTATATTGAGCAAGCACACACTGCTACCTTTATTTCTGACAATTTGCTGTCATCCAAAATCTGCCTGTGTGGCAGAATGACACTCCTCTGTCAGTAGTGACCCTGGAATATCTGGTGTGGTCATAGTTACACCAGACAGTCTGTCAAGTCATAGACATTTTAAAGGTTAACAATAAAATTATTATGTCTTTTGAGTGCACAATGCTTTGGTTGCCTCAGTATTAACACTTAGTTTTTAAGGGTAAAATATAAAGTACACAGGAGGCACTGCTGGCACAGACTGTCTGAAACTGTTTTCTAAATCAAGGTTTCTTAACTAGGATTCTGTGAAACCCTAGGGTTCATCCAGTGGTTGCTAGGGGTTCCTTGAGCAATGAGCAATTTGTTCTTCTCGAGCAGTTTTACTGATACCAATGGTCGTTTTGGCATTCCTCCCACTAGCCAGTATTGTAAGAGGCATTCTTCCCACTGACCATCACACTAATATACTGTTATCTGTGGATATAGTAATAATAGCAGGGGTTCCACAATGAGCTGAAAGTTTTTTTCAGGGGTTCCCCCACCTTAAAAATGTTGAAAAAGACTTCTCTAATTGAAAAACAAGATTGACCTGCAAGTAGAACTGCCTGTTGAAATAAAGAACATCTGCAAATCTGTTTTGGATCAGTGGGTTAGAAGGCACTGCAGCCAGAAACAACCAAATTGGCATTTCAGACAAGCTTGAGCAATTGCAACCTCCATATTTTTTTATTTCTGGTTTCCTTAGCAGCCACTCACACTATTGCACTTTGTTAGAGCACACACATTGAGGTACACTGAGTTAAAGCAGTTCATTTATTTATATCGGCTGCCCAATGCATTAAAACTTGAATGTAGCATTTTTGGCAGCGTGCTTTAACACTATATAGTGCATTTTTAGTAATGTAGTAGCAGTGTTTCTTGTCACTTAAGGATTTAGTTTTGTGACTCACTAAGCACAAAGGTAAAGATGACTTGAAACATGCAGCCTCAAAAACAAGTCAGATGTGGTAACTCCCATATTTGTGTCCTGGCAGGGTCCTTTTTAATAGAGTACTATGAGCTCTCTGTAAGCCAAAGCTTACAGCTTAAAAATGTTTTAACTGTTTACTATTAAGTTTGCTATTGCTAATAGGCTTTATATACTAATGGGATAAGGTATAGGTATGTGTGGGCCTTTTATAGTTGTGTTTGTAATTTTTTAATTTCCCAGCTGGTTTATATTCATGATATCCTGCCAGTTACCAAGCTTATGGTCGTCTGTGCCAAAACGTGGGTCCTGGACTGTGATGTAAACACTTGAAAAAGAACGGTCAATGACATCATTTTCCGTCATTCTCTGGCTAGTTTTGTTTATTTTTATTTTTTTGTGGAATTCGAGAATTCTTTTTATGGCCATTGGTAGAAACTTCAAAGCAGTTTAAAGAAACGCATTACCCAAAGTGAAATTGTCAAATCTGTTTTACTGCTCAAAAGGGAGCTTTAGAGGACTATAAGAATTTCATTTATGGCCAGATACTATACATCTGTTCCTGTGCGTTTACTTCACAGAACTTTTTATTAAACTTCATCGTACAAATTGATGAAACGTTCAAAATATATGTTTTTAGTTCTTGAAATTCCTTTTGCTTTTAGGCTAAGGTTGTTCTAAATATCAAATTTTACTCTTCCGCTAAATATTGCATATTTGAACGGTTATGCAACCAAAGGCAAGAATAAAGCCAGGAAAAATGAGCAATAAAACAAAGCTACGAAAACATTGTTATTTTCTCATTTCTCATACGGTCATTTAAATTTATAGGCCTCACTTGCTGTACCCAAATCAGCCCGAAATGTGGACTATAATAATAAAAGGGAAAATAAACATAGTCATTTCTGGTGCGGGCCTGTAAAAATAAATGTAATTAGATTAGGCAGCTGTTGTTAGGATTGTTCAACGTACACTGAATGAAACTGACAAAAAGGGGAGCTTTTCAAGCTCTGACGCTAGCATTAACTTGTGCACATTACAGTAGGTACAAAATATAGAGTACAAACTGGTATTAGGAATTACATATTCACATAACCCTGACATATTCTCCACAGTTGTGTCTTATGCCCATGGTCGCCAACCAGTGGCCCTCATCATTTCTTGTTTGGTGAAATAAACCTATTATGAGCGAAAAAAAGCAAACAAATATTTTGCATTTCTTTAGTAATACCAAGGAAAATGCAACTAATGATAATGGTAACAATAGTAATACTTAACCGTGAGCTGATCAATAAGTCAGAGCCTCCACGGTCCTTGTCAGGCACCATTGGAAGATCATTATTTTACAAATGTATTTATCTATTTAAAAAATTTCATATTATTAGTTCACAGGATTTAAAATTATGAATTTAGTGGTCCGTGAGGTCCGAAAGTTTGTGACCACTGTCTTATGCTACATACACACATTACATGTTTTTTGTTGCAATGAATGTTTGAGGCTGCTAGTGCCCTTCTTTTACAGTCCCATTTCCCATTTTCAAAGGGTATGATAACAATGAAAACACACTTTTTTTTCTAACTAAACTTGATGGATTTTACAAATAGAGCTTCCTACTTTTTTAGTTATGAGCTGTGGACTTAACTTCATGTGTTTTCAGGTGAACCTATACAAACCTTCACTTTAAAGAGTTTACAGAAGTTTATGTATTGAGATAACAAACTTGCATGCCACAGGCTACTTGGGTTTAGGGATGCAGGACATGTCTGCATGTTATCACTGGGCTAAATAGGTTTGTTTTAGCTAAACTGGAAAATCTCTTTTAAAAGCCCTAGGCTGGGAATATTCTAATCTCCAGAAACTATTGTTCTGCTAATGAGATAATGAGAACAGGTGATTAATTCTCACAGTTGTAGAAGATTCATTCTACATTCACTCTTCTGTGTCCTAGTTCATTTTTATGCATCTTTGGTGTGGTTTTAGTAGAACACACCGTATAAAGGATGGATGTTAACACATGTCAAACATGTCTAGATCATCTACAACTGCATGAAAAACACAGAGGTGGTAATAATACTTAAAATGCCCTGGGCTCAGCTGACCGAGCCTTAGAACACTGCTTCTTTTGTAATTCATTTGATAAACAGAATTCTCTCTATCATGTCAGTATGACTGTTTATTAAAAAGTTTTTTTTCTTACATGTATTTAACTATGTTTACCATATAATGTTCAGCTTCACTTATTTCTATTCTTCTTAATTCACTTTCTAGTTACTATACCCGTTTGAGTTCTGTGTAAAAAGTGTAGTTGAAATGAATCTCCAAATATCTTTTAATTAGTGGTAAAATTAAAAAAAAGTACTACATGTATTCATATTGTTACTTTCTGCCATCAGCCCTGAATTTTTTTTTTTTTACTAGTTCTGCTGTATAATGCTAAACTGACTGGAAGAATTATAGGTCAGTCAGATTAGCAGAAATGATTCACTCATCTTTTAATGTCTATGCTGAACAGTATGTCCCAAGCTCAAAAATTTTGCTATGGTGACTAATTGTGTTCAGATGCATAGAGATAAGTGGATCAATTCCTCATATGCCAAGTTAAAGCGCAACCCCTGCAAGACTCACCTGTCCCTATTCCCACACAGGGCAATGCCATTTTCTCCTTTGTTATTGTCCTGTTGACAAACGTCAGCCTTTTTGATTGGCTGGGCTGAGATGATGTAACTCCTATTGTTATTTACTTATCTATTTTACATAGAGCTGCATAGATCTGCAGTAATCACAATTACCACCAGAATGTGAGATATAACTAGTAAGTAAAGCTGCGTACACACTTGCAATTTTTGTTGTTGGAAAGGATCTTTCACGATCCTTTCCAACGACAAGGGAGTGCACGATGCATGAACGATGCTGTACATACAGCACCGTTCATGCTCTATGGAGAGGGGAGGGGGAGAGCGACGGAGCGGCACCCTGCTGCGCGCTCTCCCCTTCCCTTTCATTAGGATCGGTTGTCGTCCATCGTCTGTGGATCCAGCAGGACGGTCGTTCGGACGATGGACGACACCGACTGTACACACGGCAGATTTTCGCCCGATATTTGGCCGATGCCGATTATCGGGCGATAAAAATCTGCCGTGTGTACGTAGCTTAAGAGTAATATACAAATGAGACTAACATGGCTCCTCCCACAGATAAAAACACCACAAATGCTAATTATTTGTAAAATAAAGTGTAAAATAAAACAAAATCAAATGTTAACACCGTTGTTTCAATATTAACAATATATGTAATAAATAATGAGGATGTAAAAGTTTGCCTTTTAAGTAAAAAATAAATTATTTTATTTAACAAATTAATCCATTGGAATTTAATAATAACAAAATGTATGTCTAATGCCTGTTAGTGCTCATCAACTTCTTTCTCTGTTTTAACAGCCGCTGCCCATAATCAGGAGCGACCGACAGCTGCAGTTACTCCTATCCAGGCTCAAAATGCCTCTTCCCTTATGCAGGGACCATCTGGCAATACCCACCAAGGTTCTCCTGCCCAAATTCAGCCACAGCTTTCAAGTTCAGCTGCATACATCAATGCTGCCATGAATCTCAATAGATCAAATGTGCCAATGGCTGCCAACTCTAGTGGTAGCAGTGGGACCTCTGTGGAGGCAGATGGAAGCTGGAAGCCTGGCTCTGCAGCCACTGGAAGCTCTTCATCTCCTGATAGTGTTTCAGCAACTTCAAGTTCTGCTGCTGCTAGTAAGCAAGACAAGGACATCAAGGTAACAAAAAAAAACACTGATAGCCTTTTAATATTATTCCTGATTTGATACCTAATGTCCTGAGTGTCTAAAGAACAAATTACCCATTCAGACTGAAATAAAATATAGAAAGATATGCCAGTTCACCTCCCCTAATGTAGGTGGGGCCGCATACCCTGATAAATATGAGTATTTCAAAAAATAAGAGTATTAAAAAACTAGACAGTAAATCCCTCATCAACAAAAAAAGAAAACAGAAATGAAATATCGTGTGCTGACATGTTTCGTGGGACTTGGTGAAGAATATTTGCATACAATAATATTACATATACACAGGGTTATGTTCAAGGTAAAACAATAACATATACCAAAAATCATCAAATCTGGTCTGAATGGTACATTAATAATGATTAGTTCTGCATCATATGAACAGTTTTTACAAGTCATTATGGATGGAAAATATGGTCCTGGAGATGTTGATACTTATTATTGAATTATTACAGTGATGTGAATCTATGTATGTTGTAAAATATTAGTCACAACTTATGTTCATGGTGAATATAACAATATATAGGCTCCTAAAAACAATTGGTACTTTCTTGAAGCAAATGTTGATCATTGTAAGAGGGATGTCTTAAAAGTGGGAAAGATCATGACACCACGTTGTATCTAAAACATGGAGAAATGTGGAAGGGAAGGGGAAAAGGGAGGATAAGGAGGGCTAGGGAGGATAAAGATTGTTGAGTGTTATTGGTCAAATATCTATGAAGTATATATAGAGTCATATGGTATGGTAAGAGTTGTATTACATATATATTATAATGATAGGATAATAAATAATGTTAACATAATGAGGTAAAGAAAGAAAATAAATAAATATTATTGTTCAGTGGTTTGTTTTATTATATCTAAGGATTGTGGTATTTGGGAAATGTGATGATAGTTGGATACTGTAAAGCATCAAGAGCGCTTACAATGAACAGATTAAATTTAAGAAATAAATCACTAGGAAGCGAATAATCATTAAAAATATGTTGGACAAAGATACCTGGATCTAGACACGCAGAGGCCTGGGGATGCAGAGTGAAAACACTTGCAGACTGCAGGGATCGCTGAGAGTGTAGTGTGGGCGTGCAGGAAAGTAGTAATGCCGGCAGGCCATCCTTATATGGAAAGCCGGCAGCAATAGGTGAGATAACGGCACATGCACCGTAAGATAGTGAGTACAACTATGGATAGATTTTTATAGATTCTGTTCTAGTGATAGTGTCATAACGTGGCTGGATGTAAAAAGAAACCTACAGCAGAGACCCCAACATCATGAAAATCTAACCAAAGTCCCAAACTTTTCCCTACCCTATGAATAAAACATTGTAGCTGCCATTGTGTGCCATTTATATAGGTTTCCTCTCACAAGTCTAAGGCTATGTACACACGTTCAATAATTGTCGTTGGAAAGGATCTTTCATGATCCTTTTCAAGGACTGACAACCGCACGATGCATGAACGAGTAATGTACATATAACTCCATTCTGCTCTATGGAGGGGGGGAGAACGACAGAGCGGCACCCTGCTGCGCGCTCTTCCCCTTCACTTCCATTACAATTGTTCGTCGTCCGTGGATCCGCCAGAACGGTCGTTTGGACGATGGACGACAAGCCCTATACACATGCAAGGTTTATATTATTGTCCAAAAAAAATGTTGGCTTTCAATCCTTGCTGCTTAGAAGAAGAGAAGTAATAGGGGGGAGGGTGACCCATGATTTTGGAGAGAAAATTGTATGAACATTATAAAATAGAATAAAAAAGGATTTTTCTTTTTATGTGAATACAAAAAGGACAGCATTTTCTACTCATACATGAATTAGATTTATAAATTATCATGTTATCACTGCACATGAAGAATGACAATATAGCATTGATACACTTGGCAGTGACAGGGCTGCAGGATAAAATATTTCCTATGTCCTCCATCTATGTGAGCCACATGGTAAAATTCTTTGCTGCATATTTTATTTTTAGGTTTAAACAGTCTTTTCCTGGGTCGCCTTTCCATAAATTAATTATAATTGAATAAATGGCCCATTTAAATTACATGCTCGCAGGACTTTTTTTTATTATTGGGACTAAGCTTAACTTCATTGCAAAATCTTTTTGTCAGAGTAACTGAGCACATGGTAAAATAACAGGTACCAAACGTGTGGCGGGCATGTGGTAGGATAAAAGCTCCACGGTCTTCTTAGGTTTTTCTTCTGTTTTAAGAAATTTACAAGTATGTGAGAGAATTGAAGAAACCATTCTAACTTTCTCAATTTTATATGAATAGTAACCAACATTTGTCTGCACAGTAGGCTGTTCTGTGTCTAGGTAATAAGTTCAATCCAAATTGGATCTCTATGGACACAATTCATCCACACTGGGGCAGGGAACCAGTCTTGTTTTGGATTTTGCAGTGTAACAAAACATGCATTGTGATGCATTTGGCAATAAATCACTTTTTTAGCATTGGTTTTTTTATATTAGTTGGACAAACCTAAAAAAATTGTCTTTAACTATTGTTTCTCTGATATTTGTTTCTAAAGAAAAGGATTTCTGTTTAAATAAAACTTGTTAATATTCCATTGGACTCCTTCAGTTGGTATTGGCCCTTATTATGAATTGACTGGATTGTCCCACATAAATTTGACTGCTATAGCACAGAAAGAGGTTCTTTTATTTATTTTCATTTACTGCTGTCAAAATCAGGCCCACCATATTCTGACATGCAGCAAACTGGTATATGGTATACTCCTGTCTGTTTCTCTGCCTACCGCATGGTTCCCTATACTGGTACAGCTGAAATATTCCTTTTCTCATTTACTACAACAAGTAGTACATGGCATGATTTGCTGTACAGTACAAAGGGGGGGGGGGGATTTTGTTTTAGAGAAGTTCATCATTTGTGTTTGAACATGTTGACTTGCATGAACAAGCAATTCTCCAAACTAATGTTTATGTTCAAACGTAGCAATTATGCTGAACAAGACATGGGATCTGTCTGTTTATGCTTTGTTATTAGACAGTACTTCTGTGGATAAAAATGAGTTACAGCCAAAAGTATATAATAGCTTCTACAGTACACAGCGGGTTTTCTTTTTTTTCCTGTATTTTTGAATGTAAAATGTATTTTCAAGAGAGAGATGAAAGTCATTGAGTTTTCCATCTTATACTAGGAGGTCGGTAGAAACAATTTAGGTTGTTCCCTCCCCCCGCATATAACAAGTAGATTATGGGTTCATACTAGCCAAACATGAAAATGTGCCATTAGAAACAAAGACACAGGCGACACAAGACTGTCTAGATAGAGTCCTCAATTTTTACATTGGCCACAGTTCTGTACATCAAATTTTTGAATTCCCTAAAGTTGTATAATTTCAAGCCTATTCTTTTGGAACTGAATAGCTAGAAACTAAATCCAGCTACCAAGTCTCCTCCAGGACATACCATTTTTGTTATTTTGTCCTGAACTTCAGTTTGTTGTTCATGTTTTTTTGAAGAAGCTAGTGATGAATGGTAATGGAGGGAGAAAGATTGTAACCTGTTTTCATACGTTTATGCTGTGATCCTGCAGGGAGATTTCTTTAACTTCCTGTCTTAGGTACTTGGACAGGAAATGGATAAAATATCACATGCAGCCATAAAATAGTAATAGTTTTTGTAGACTTCTACTTTAAAGCACAGTGTTTGTGCAGTAATTTTGAGATCTTTTCAGCAGGGTCATGGTAGGTATAGTTTAAGCTTCACTACGGCTGGGAGGGCAGATATGCTGTTCTCATTATCAGCTCACAGATGGATGTGCTGTTCAAAAATGTAGCAGATTTTATTTAAAGTTTGGTATCTGGAATATCACAATTTACTGATTTAGATCATACTATGACATATTGATGTCTACACAATAGGCTGTTAAGTGTTGAGTTCAGGTAACCCATAAACAAAAAAATAATAGAAAAATAGAACTGAAACACTTCTTAACCTCAAATTGATAATGACAAAGTGACAAAACCATAAATTATAATTTAATCTAATATAACTTAATCCACAGCCCAAGTTCAACCAAAGGCCACAAAGAGTGATTTTTATTTATACACTTTTCTTCAGCAATTTGAAGTAGATTTTTTTTCTACTAGTGTTACATGTTATGGGTTCTATGGGCTCCATGGATTTCTGGCTCTTTGTTTCTCTGAACATAAGGGGCTTGAAATTGTCCTACTGATGCAATAGAAAAAAGAAATTTAGATTCCCTAGGCAAAACTGTGGAATTCCCAGAGGCAACTGTGCTCTTACCTCTAGGAGACTGTGCAGAAAAAATAAAAGCTTATAGTTCCTCACCTAGCCTTGCCTGCCATGCCTTCATCATCTAATCCCGGTGCTTCAAGATTCTTTATTCAGTGTGTCGTACGTCTAAAATGTAATTTGAATGGGCTGCATTATTACAATGAACCTAGTAAAATACTTGCTTGTTAATGTTTAGTACTGCTAGTTTGTAGTAGAACAGGAACTCTTCTTTGTAAAGAGAGAAATTTATAAATGTATTGTCCATATTCTGATATGGGCTAATCATATTTTATTTATTACAGAAAGAGAAAACTGGCTTGCTAAAGTTGTTATCAGTTGCATCCACAAAAAGAAAGCCTCGAGCATCTCCACCTCACTCTCCTACACTAGAACTGGAACAAACTACACCAGGGACCACTTTGGAAGGAGCGGTTGGTCCTGACATTTTAAGCAACACTCTTAGAGTCCCGTCTGGAACTGTTGATGGGGAAGCTGCCAATGCACTGGCACAGGAGAATCGCAAGCCTAATTTGGTGGATCCTAATGTTCCTATAGCACCTCCACCAAGGCAGCCTTGCTCATCACTGGGCCCTGTACTAAACGACTCTCGACCTGTGGTCTGTGAAAGGTAATCTAATTAGGGTCATCTATACCTAAAATAAAATATTACAAAATAAGTGCATAGCATGCCAAGGAAGAAAGTAGTGGTAAACAGATCAGTCCCTGTACATTTAGCCAGTTATTACAGTTAGCCTGGTTATTTTAGCTTTGCACCATCTGGCATTCTAAACGATATACCCATGACCTATCAACTAAGAACCCCAATTACTGTCTAAATTCTTTACACTGGGCATAGGAACAGGGCCCTACCCATCCTTACCACCTAGCTGTTTTCTAGCTGATCAGCCACTGATTGGTGATGTTAACATTTTGAGCTCCAAGGCTATGTACACAAGTCTGATATTTCTCGTCTGATATAAGCCTCTGGCATGATCCAGCCTGGCAGGTCCACGAATGATGGAAGATGAATGACCACAATGTAAGTGAAGGGAGGACAGCACAGCAGGGTGCAGCTCACCCATTCTCCTCTCTCCATAGAACAGAACGGCTCTGTATGTACAGCACTCGTTCATTCATGTTTCAGTCTTTTGTTGTTGGAATATATCGTGAAATATTGTTTCCAATGAAAAAATCTAACGTGTGTACGTAGCCTTAGTGTTGTTGGTATTTTATTTATTTCTTTTTGCAGCAAAAAATTCCATAAAAAATTGGGTATTTGCAATCAGCAGCTTCTTGTTCTGTCAATCCATTAATGATATTTCATGGCAAAGATGTGAGACTTACATATTATTTCTTTTCTAGATACAGAGTGGTAGTGTCATACCCACCCCAGAGTGAGGCTGAACTTGAGCTCAAGGAAGGGGACATTGTATTTGTGCACAAGAAACGTGAAGATGGCTGGTATAAAGGCACACTACAGCGCAACGGCAAAACTGGCTTATTTCCAGGCAGCTTTGTGGAGAACATTTAACTCTTTGTTGTAGCGATCATTAAATAAGCACAAATCCCTGAAAACTGGCATGACACAGCTCTTCTGGCTATTATCATTCCTTTCTTAGTGCTAACCTTCACCTGGCATCACAGGAGGTATCTGAGACCTCTAAGGCAAAGCCACAAGCTGGAATGGACTGGATGTCATTTCCCGGTATCTTTTTGCCCCTAGACTTTCTTTGTCCATGTCATTTGTGCCTTGTACTGTTAATTTTTCCCCCCTACCCTAACAGCAAATAAACCAATGTTTACAAGGCATTAGCTAATAATTTATTTGATTCCTTTCCGTTTTGTACAATTTTTTTTTTTTAGATTAAAAACATCTTTTGAAATTATAAATTTAACATTTTATTAATTTATGAAATGGCACAGAAACGGGAAGCTGGATTCCTTTCTCGCAAACTGTCCTAGATATATTGACTTCACTGTAGCCTTTTATTGTACTGTTGTTTTTATGGGTGGAATATTTTTTTTTTTTAACATGGTAATGTCAAATTTATTAGGAAAAGCACCAGAGGAGCAGTAAAGTAACTGTTTATCATTTGTAGAGTACTTACTATAGATTTATGTAGTTTTTTTTTTTTGTTTTTTTTAATCTGTAATAAAACTTGTCCAGGTCATATTAGTGATGGTCAAACCTTTAATTAGTATGCAGAAACTATGAGGGGAACAAATAATGGGCTCAGCAATATAAAGATTGCCTCACATTACAAGCAGGAAATATTATTCTTTAAAATTCACCGCAATGATATTAAAATAATATAGAGATAACAATTGTCTTGTCATCCATCATCAGATCAAACATATATAATAATGTATTACAGATGACCTTTGAATTTGTTCTCACAGGAGAGCAATTTCTAATAAAGTTTTGTTACCTTGATACCTATGAAAGGAATTAATTGGTGGAGTGTACTGAGTTGAGTATAGGTTATTAGTTATCTATGTATTCCTATTTTGGTGGAGGTGCAGGCTATTGCTTTCTCTTTGATTTTTTTATTTTACCAGGTAGCTTTTTTGTAACTGCCCTGTGGGGTAACATGCTAAGCAAATGCAGACCATTATTGAAAAATTGCTAAATTAAACTCTGCAGGATGGAGGCCACATCAATGTGTCTAATTAAACAATGGACAAAAATATGCCCCATTTATTTCCCATATTTCTCTTAAGTCTGTGCAAACTCCCATACCTGATGGTCAACCCTATGCAAATTCTGACCTATTCAAAGCTGCATAGAAGCCCAAATAACCAGCAGTACCAGGGGGGCAAAGTATAGGGTATCTTCTGACATGTTGGTATTCCCAATATTGTAAGAGGAGATCATATACATTTTCTGAAGGTTTTCATTAGGGACCCATTCACACTACAGCTCTTTAGTCAAGCTTTATCACATCTTATACTGAACCTAAAGCATATGGAAAGTTTTCTACAATTGTTTTCAGTAGTTCATTTCTCATTCATATGGTTGTGTGGTTCATTTTTTTTATCATTCTTTCTTGTATAATAGGTGCAGTTTGCATTAACTGTATCTTCTATAGAGATAAATAGAAAATACACTATACATAACTTTTAATGTTACACACACACACACACACACACAAAAAGCATGTGAACCCTGCTATGCATAAAAAAGGCTTTAAAATTGAGCTCCACCCTTTACCTTGCACAATTGTACAGGCTTTTCTCCTGTACTGAAGTTGTCTACTATGATTTCATGGCACACAGTAAGCTTCTTACAGTATTCCTTAAAAGCTGCAGCAGGTCATATAAAGCCTGCCTGGTTTCCTGGCTGAAACAAACTTTTATGCTGTCAGTATTGATCAGAATAACTTGGCACCTACTTTAGCAGCAGAACTGCAGCCCCCTTGACACTATGAGCAGATACCTCTAGGTGTCTCCAAATGTAAACTTATTACCAATTCAGGTTACATTGTTCATTTAAAATTGTATCATCCTCATCCTGCTACCAATACTTCCCCATGTATATGATGTACACCCACCTGGCAATTCACATTGTCTAAAAGAAACATGATGCATTAGGCTAGACTTCCTTCTCCCATTACTCTTTAGTCCAGTTTAGATGCTCATATGGTTATTATAGGGCTTTTTTGAAGTGAACTGGATCAGCATGGGCACTCTGACTGAACTGCAGCTACACCGCCCAATATTCTGCAAGCTGCAATGCACTTTGTGTTCTGACACCTTTCTCTCTTTTGGCCAGCAATATTTTTTTTTATCAATTGTGGTATAGTAGCTTATCTCTGGGATTGGACTAGATGGGTTACTTTCCACCACCCCATGATCATAGATAATTTTGGTCACACATTACCCTGTGGCTGGTTAAAGGGTTGTCCATATTTTTGGCAGGTACTAAACACTAAATTCCACAGTGGTTTCACAACCCTACAAAGGTCTTTTCTTTTATAGACACTTTTTTGCATAGTCTAATCCAGTGTTTTTCAACCTTTTTTGAGCCAAGGCACATTTTTTACACTGAAAAAATCCTGCGGCACACCACAAATCAAAAATGTTACAAAATTACACTCTATAGCCCATTCTCTTGTTTCTAAGAATAAACAAGGCAATTAAGCTACCTACTGCCACCCACTGACATGGAAGAGTATTACATTACTCTGTAAGTCACTACAGCACAGACACTCGACAATGGTAATTGGATAATTTCCCACGGCACACCTGAAGATCTCTCTCGGCACACTAGTGTGGTTGAAAATCACTGGTCTTGTCATCACAATCTGGCCCTTGTAAAAGTTGTTCAGATTCCTATGTTTGCCCATTTTTTCGGCTTCCTACTGATCTGATATAACGGTTCATGTGTTGCCTAAATCCCACTCCTTGACAAGTGCCAAGTCTATTGTAACTAGATCATCAATGATATTCACTTTACCTGTCAGTGGTTTTGATGTTTTAGCAGATGAGTAAACATAGGTGTGTATATGTGCCAAAACTGACCTCCTTTGTTATCTGAACAAAAATGGCCACCTATTTCTTGCATCACCAGATCTTTTATTTGCTACACTGTTTAGTTTATGTTGAGGAAAAACAGTATGATAGATTGTTTCATTTCATGGGTCTTTGTTAAAAATTGTATTTATGTAAATGCTGATAAAATAAAGCAAAACTCAAAGCATTTTCAATTTAGGGTTTTCATGGGAGATTTTTTTTTGTGACTAAAGTACTGTGGCTCTGTAGTTCGAGGTATTATTTATGATACCTAAATAATTAGTATTTACCCTCAATTCTTTCTTGTATCACATGCATGTTACTGGAGAGGACTAAGTCAAAAACATTTCATATGGTATAAACATTGCAGATTTAGAAAGTCCTAAAATAAAATAAAATTGGAGTATTGAAATATAATGAGTTTCAATGATTTTAACAACTGGAAAGTATATCCATTTACATACAGCATTTTAATATGTTGTCAACTTGTTCTGCCAAATAGAATTACTAGTAGTGGATGTATTTGTTTTTCTGTCTTAGCTTGATATGACCAAACAATTCTTGTAATCTCTATGGCAGACTACATGGATTTAGATGGAAGCAGTTTAATTTTCTCAAGACGTAACTGCAAACTTTCACATTTAAGAAAATCAATATGTCTCATATTTCATGTAACATCAACAATTTATATATATATATATATATATATATATATATATATATATATATATATATATATATATATATATATATATTGAGCCCTGCCTACAGTTAGTAGCAAAATCTGTTTGTGGGCTATATATGAATATTAATTTATTTTTTTTAAGGTAAACCAGAATTTGGTTAATTTAAAATGCCATAAAAGACATGAGTGGCTCACGTCAGTAAAAAAAGAGGTAACAACAGCTATGATTAGGAGCAGGTCTCTGCTGTTCTTGTAAAGCTTTGGTTTGCCACTATCCCTCCAACCTTTGAGGCTCCCAATGGGTCGGTAAAGCTATGAAGGACCAGGTAGGGCTCAGAAGACAAGAGTGGTCAAAGGCCCAAGTCTCTTTTACAGGAACAACCAAGATTTGCACATTTTTACTGAAGTTATTTTTGGTTGTTTTATTTTAGCACTCTGAATTGTCCCAGGTTGTGATATTATGTAGCACACTGCAAGTTCCACATTGGCATTTGTTTTGCAGTGAAGTCTTTAGTACTTCATGGTTTGTGTACAGCATTGCTAGTGGTAGAACATAATATAGGTATATTGCAATAATGGTAACATAAATGCAATCAGTTGACAGGAAAAAATAGATTCCATGGATGTATTTGTTATTCATATAGATTATCTGCTAATTCATTGATAGAGCAAATACAATGTCAGGTACAAGATTAAGCACTACACATTCAAATAGGACAATGCTGCTCAGCTCAGAGCAGGGACTTATCTTTTCTAATGGGTCATAAGTATTGCAGAACCATCTTTCAACATGCAACTGACATTTTATTGAAAGCAAAAGAAAAACAAAAATAATGCAAAAAAAATTGTCACATTTATAATTGCTGCAGATGTGCTTCTGGGTATTCGGGGTCACCAGATCAATGAAAAGTAATAAATAATATACTGATTTAACAGCTTTCTTGACAGATGTGTGATTTATTATGTGCTTGACTTTGTAAATCCTCCCCTTATGTCAGTACTTGCTGCTAATACTTCAGACATGTTAAGTGCCATATGGCGGTCAGTGTTCACGCAAGCACTGTGTTGCACACATTTGGGACTTCTTATCCGTTAGCATAATGGACATCATATAATCGATATCTTGTTCTACAAATAAGTAAAATGTTGTACACCTGTTTATTAGGAAATGTATTACAAGATAAATGTACATTTTTACATATAAATAAATTGTCATGAACCATCACCTATGTGAGCTGTATATATAAATATATATAAAGAGAGAGAGAGATAAGGAAATCCAGCTGCGGGTACCCCAATATTAAAATTTTCCCTTGAAAAGCTAGCTAGTGATTGAGTTGTAAGGGATTTAAGAACAGCGGTGCCTTTACTTTCTCAAATGTATCCCAAGATTTCATCAATAATGTATTGTTTTGTGCATATTGTGTTCAAGCGAGATTTACTTCCACTCACTTATACTCCAGAGAAGTTTATTTCAACAGTTTTCACTACTGTAATCAGAAGGAGAATCTCAACAAAGCTTTCCAATACTGAGGCACTAGGATATGTCAGGCTACCTACACACGTCAATAATTATCGTTGAAAACAAATGACTGAACAACCGCCCCGGCAGATCTGATTGGGCATCGATAGTTCGCTATCTATTGTGTGTACGGTCGTGTAATGATTGTGGATTGTTCTGTGATACACTTTCCCCAGTACACGGCACTTCCTGCATCGTTTAAACCATCATATCTAGTGTGTGTACATTATTGGTGGATTATATTTGAACAATCGTAATATCAAAATAATCGTGAATAATCATTGATCGGTCGTTAATCGTTTTCTAACAATAATTATTGCATGTGTGTACTTAGCCTTAGAGAACCTATAGTTTAGACCAGCTGTTCGCATCCAGGGTTCCTCCAGAGATTGTTTGGGGTTCCTCAGATTGTGGCTGATTGACATCCCACTGTGATGATCCCTGCTTAGTTCTGAGACCATCACCACCTGGTAGAGCCATCCACATGACTGTAATTATGTTAAAAGTAATCACATATTACGATTGAATTGGCATGCCTCAACCATTCACTTTGCAGCATCCAGGCAGTTAAACAAACCGGGTACAGTTAAGCTTTTGGACAACAAATTCTCAGGTCACTTTATAAATATTGTGTGTGCTGTTTCTCCAGATATGTTTTCACACACCTATTTCTTGGCTTTTATGTCATTTTCTTTGTATTGGAAAACCATTTTGGTTATATTACTTATCTTTTTGATTAGATACCCTTTGCTGATTATGTGCTTTGGTATAAGTTTTAAGTTGTTAAGATAGACCCTAGACTAGAACACATTTAGGATTTAATAGTGTAAGCTCTTTCCACGGAGGAGCAAATACAATGTAGTAGTCCGTGTGGAACAATTCTCAATGTAGCTTTATTCATACACATTTTGGTAAGCTCCATAAAGTGCATGTTTTACTTTCTTTGTTCTCTCAAGAAATGTTTCATAACATAGAAGAACAAAATGCTCTTCACTGTGATCACATGACTGCTTTTAACAACACGTATAATTCTAGAAATCAGCTGATGTTGTCCATGTGGTAATGAGCATTTACAACACAAGTGATACCATTCCACTGTATACATTTTTATGCAAAATAATCTTTTATTTTTTTTAAATACATATATCATGCATCTCCGTACATATGTCAGTTTTGTGTGCATTTTTCTAAATGTAATGCATTGTGTAATACAGGTATGATTTCTGTGGGTACCTTTAAACATCAGTTGTGTGTAAATGTACAAACGGAAATGTTTATTTTATTTAGGCTTTTAAAGTAGCATTCTGTTTTATTTATATTCTATGGACAGTATACAATAGGGCTGCAAGTATTGACAGAATCTGGGCATTGATCATTATCGAACTTTGCTTTAGATGGTGTAATCGTTCCTTGTTTCCTTTTCACCTATCTTGTTTTCTAACAGCATACTTGAATTTAATGTTTTCTGAAAGGAATTCATGATGATGAAGCTGGCTTCAGCTTTTCTTAAGATAAGAAGGTTACAAAAATAAGAGTAGGGTTGTTTGTACTGTATGTGTGCACCATTTTAGGATAGTCTGTTATTTGTGATGAATTTTTACAATGATGCTAAATGGATTTCTTGGTTGTAAATTTCTCAGCACTTCGGACAAGATCACATCCTCCATAGACAAAATGCCATTTACTCTAATAATCCATTGGGTAAGTGTTTATGGAGAGGATTGTTTCCACTGTGCTTTTACCAGGTGGTGCAACAAAGATGGTAATGTTTCCTGGACATATAAGGTATATGAAGCAAAACCTACTCAGGTTAGCACTGATATTAGCATTAGTGTGTTTCTGATAAACTTGACAAAGTATAAAAAGTGTTCTTGTTGAGCAAAAAAGGGAATGGAGGGTAGCTGAGTAGATATTAGTTGTTTATAAACATATGTAACAGCACCACAATACTTGTAGTAGAGCAAGTTGTGTCCAGGGGAATTAGGGGTCCATTGATGTGCTGAGAGGGAGGGTAAGGAACTATAAAATAGTTTTATTGTAGTAATTTTCTATGATTTTCAGTGTTTTTGGTAAAAATTATATATAAAGCAGGTGTCAATAACGGCTCTTATTTAAAAGGGGAAGGCATCAAAATGCTGATTTATTTTACATTTCTCACTCAAGTAAAATGAGTCGTTCCAGACATTGTTCAGAAGAATGGTGTACTTTGATTAAAAGTTGATTGGAGAGGGGAAAACATATAAATAAGTGCAGACAATGTTTGGCTCCTCAACTAAAATGATCTCAAATGCTTTAAAAGGGCAAACAAAACTTGGAAAATGGAAGAAAATTGAAAAATACCATTCCAATGGATAGAAGAATAGCCAAAAGATTCAGCCAATGATCAGCTCCAAGAAGATCAAAGAAGGCCCAACGTTACCTGTGCGTACTGTTACAGTTATAGGATGTGAAGTCAAGCTTTTGGCAAGAAGCCCCCGAAAAGTCCCAATGTTAAAAAAAAGAAGTGATGAAGAGGTTACAGTTTGGGAAAGAACTCAATGACTGATCTAAAGAGAAATTACAACATTTTATGAACTAATGAAAGCATAATTGTTCTTTTTGGGACTAGAGACACTGAATTCAAACACAGTACATTGTAAAGACAGTAAAGCATGGTGGTGCAAGGATCATATTTTAGGAAGTTTGAATACATCAAAATACTTGGAGGTCATGTTGCCTTATGCTGAAGAGGTAATGCCCTTGAAATTGGTGTGACATCAAAAATGCTGTTTCTGAGCAAAACCAACAAAATTCAGAATTGTGGAATGTAGTCCAATCATACTGGAATACCTATTGACATGTACCTGTACAAGTTGTTCAGCTCCATGCAACACAGATGTGCAGTGCTATTAATCTGAACACAACTGTATGTAGTCTGTAGTCTAGGAGCCAAAAATAGAATACCAAATGCATAAAACCTCATGTTTTGTGTCTGATAATATTTTATTATTGGTTGTATCTTCCAATTTTTTTGGGATTGTCATGTGTCAGTTACAGTGGCAGTAATGGTCATTCATGAATATGTGTCATCCATATCTATGGGTACATTAAAGATTTTTGCACTTTGAACCGAAACCACACTACCCCTAGGTTGTAAGATGGAAAAGACCTCTTGTACATCACTGATTTTATCTAAGCAGATACAATCTCAGACTTTGACTGATACTATGGCTTGTTATTCTTTTTTTTTTACTTTATTTTTATTCAGCAATCATTTAAATATACGATAAACAACGCAATATTGTACAAATAAATTTCCACAGAGAAAAGACACATCAAATATATCCCAGAATCAAACAATCTACGTATCCACTGGTTACTGATGAACATTTTGCATAATAAATGAACAAACAAAAAAAAGAAAGGGTATAAAAACAGGAGGGATAAAGAAAATTTGAGGAGGACATTCAAGGGGTGGGGGGGCATTACGACATATATCAGTTCGGGTTAGAGCAGCAAATACGTGTAACATTACATGTCATCTGCGTCCTCACTCAAATGCATAACCAAAGGATATGCAGGAGTGGTGTTATATTGTATCCAATAAAACCACGTCTTATTAAACTTGTCCAACCTCCCATCCAGTGTTGTGATTAAATCCTTCATAGACATATTCTCATTAACCTTTCTAAACCATTGAGATATCGTAGGGGGGCAGTTTGCTTCCAAAGCACTGGAACATACGCTTTCGCTGCATTGAGGACATGTTTGAGCAAGAAAGCAGGGTATTTTTTGTTTGAGAACGTGGAAAGCACCAGTTCCTGTCTATTCTGGATGTTTAAATCTGTTAATTCCAATATAATGTCAGCCACTTGTGACCAAAAGGGCGCCAGTAGGGGCATTCCCAGAATATGTGGAACAAACCACTATGTCTGCCTCACATTTCCAACACCGAGCATCCACCTGTGGATACATTTTTGCCAGAACAGCTGGAACCCTGTACCACTGGGTAAGGAGTTTATAGTTCAGTTCTTGATAAGCGTTACTAAACGCAGCCTTATGGCCATAGTACAGGAGCTGTTCTAGCTGCTCCAGAGAAAAGGTGATATTGAGATCCTGTTCCCATTTGGTGACAAAAGACAGGGTTTGTGGGGCAGATTCTACTAATAGTAGCTGGTAAGCACATGACAGAGTCCCCTGTATCGGGCCGGTTCCAAGGGAGAGGGATTCTAAAATAGAAAGTAGACGGCCAAATTGACCAGGCGCTGTGATAGAGGTCAAAATATGTGTCAGTTGTAAACAACGCCAGGTACCTAACTCCTGGAACCAACTTCTCTGACTGAAGGTCTACTACCGCCAACCACTCTGACCCATGCGTAAAGTGTTTGGCTTGGAAGATTCCACGCTCCCTCCCAAAGCCAGAACCTAGGATTCAAAATACCAGGTTGAAACTGTGGATTGCCTAGAATTGGAGACAAGGGGGACGCATAAGTACCCGATCTCAACACTCTGAAATGTCTACAAACAAGCGCAACGCGGGACCTACTAACGGATGTCTAAGCCCACTGGTAAAAGCATCAGAAGGAGACCACACCATGCCCGCCAATGGGACCGGAGGTATTGCATCTTCTAAAGCCACCCGCGGCTTCTGCTTCCCATTCCTAAACCAATCCAGCAGTCTCGTCATGGCTTGTTATCCTTAAACACCAATTCTGCCCTTGCACTCAAACCATTAACAGTGCCATTACCTTCCTCCATTATTGCACCAAGTGTAGTAGGGTTTAAGCACATCCAATACACACAGGAAGTAACTTGGATACCTTGGGTCTGATTTATTAAAGCTCACCAAGGCTGTAAAGAATACTCTTTCATCAGTGAAGCTTGGTGATCCAGCAAACCTGGAATGAATTTCTTCAAATTTTGATAGCAAATGTTTTGAATCCTGGACCAGATCCATTGCTGGATCACCCAGCTTCACTGATGAAAGTGTATCTTCTCCTGCCTTGGGTAGCTTTATTAAATCAGGCATTGTATACAACTGCTGCATTTTGAAACTTGGCTCCATCCAAGTGCCTATTCCATTAGTTAAACCCGGTCTGTTCCCTGTTATTCTTCCTTGTGATGTAAAATCTGATATTTCTGTGTTTATGGAAAAGTAAACTTGAGAAACTGTAAGAAATAGCAGTGACCAAAAAGTAAGCTGCAGAAATATACAGAAAGAAGGGAAGTCTCATGAACATGATGTGCACAGAGCCAGGCTGTGGAATAACAGGAACATATAAAAGCCATTTATTTTTTTTCAAGCATATGTAAAATTGGCTGTTTGATAAACAACTGCAGAACCAACAGCTGAAGTCGAAAGGAAGTAGCTGATCTAACTTTACAAATTGCATCCTTTTAAACTAAACATATTTACTTTTTCATCATTTCAAAACCCAGATGTTTTTCTTGGCTCTTCCTGCGAGTAGAAAGACAAATATACTAATATTTCAGAAAATGCTGATTTAACCGTTCTCAATTAAGGAATGTCAAGCTCATTGGTTTGTGACAATTGCTCAGTTTTGTGTTTTATTATTAGTTTATTATTTATAAAGCAATTACATGCACAGCACTGTAAGGAGATCTGTTACTGTATTCCAGAGATTCAATAGGAGCAGTTTGGGAGGGACTGAGGGCTGCAATTCAATGTGACATTTTCAATAGATTATTATTACTATTATTATTATTATTATTATTATTATTAATAATAATAACCAACTACTTATATAGCACAAAGATATTACGTAGCGCTATACATTAAATAGAGATAGTAAATGACAGACAGACACAATGACACAGGATTGGACGGAAAAAGTGAATCTAACTAAATCTATATAAAATTACTGATTGATATATTGTTCACATATTGATCAGGAATGCCCTTTTGATACACAATGGAGCACCACTACACCCCATCTCTCTCCAGTGCCCAACCCAGCCTATTCCTGAGACACATCAATAAATCAGTAGCACTCAGTTCAGAAAGAATGCCCCCTCTGCCATTTGAAGAAGCTTAAAGGTTACATAACCTGCAACAAAAGGCTAAAAAAACTGGGACACCTAAGAAGCTGCATGGAGTATGGCACTTTTAGGATAGTCCTAGACTTGTGGTTGATGACAGCATTCCGCCACAGGCCCAACCGCACTCCCAACTGCTCTCTCCTTTACCTGAATGGGAGCTGTTTGGAACCCTTTTATGCAGATGGTTGCACATGGCTGCAGTTTCTTTTCCTCCTCTGGAAGAAAAACCACACTTAAGTGCTCAACAAAGCAGTTGTTAAACTATGCGGTTGATAGCATAACAGTTGCATAGGAGCTGCTGAGGAAGGCTATTAGCCCAGTTTCCAGGAAGGGATCTTGCTCTTTGTAATTAGAGTTCCACTTTAATGTGAGTGAGCAGTGCAAGCTCTGCCATGCGTTTTTCTGATCATGTAGAATAGAAGGAAGCTGCCAATGCAATAGTGAGCAGACAGGCTGATTATTACAGAAAGGACAGGTGATGTAGGCATTATCAAATTCTTATCAAATGCTTTTTCCATAAGTCTTTAGCACAATGACTGGTTCTCTTTTAGCATATGTACACACATATGTTGCCTGTGCAATTGCTCCTAAACACATGGATGTAGAAAACCTGTCTGTAATCCAGCCAGTACTTGGGAATAAATATTTACCAGTCTATATAAAGTATGTTTCCCTAAATGCTGGGTTTTTTACCTTTGGCTACTATACAGCGTTTAGGTTGCTGTATTTCTTTTTCTAAACAAAATCTAATAATGAAATGTCCCAGCCCCGGGGTGACAAGTAGTTATTACTGGGGCCACAGTGTATATGAGTGAATGGCCTCAGTGGTTTGCACCTTTGACCTCTGAGTTTGAGGCAGAAGATGAGATGAATGAGCAGCAACCAAAAGCTGACATTGACATTGGAAGCTATAATTACTGTAACCATCATTTCATGCTCAGGGATTGTGCTGTACAGCTGTTCAGCATCTATGTGGGTGGATAACAGCTGGAAGATGTGCAGAACCAAGAGCAAATTACCTGTGTTCATTCACCACGCAAAATATAAAGTAACGCTCTATTATTAAATGAGCGCTTTTCATGCTTGACTTTGTAGGGATGTATCCGGCCAAAACAAGTCCTTCTAATTCTATCTTTATGTTGGCAGAGGTGAATAACCTGCAACTTCTACTTAACCACTAACATATATACCGTATGTTTGGTTGATCTGGAGCCTACTGTCAGAGAATAGTCAATTATGATTAACCCTCAATATAATAATTCAAAGATAATTTTACTCAATGACTTGATATACTGGGCACTCTAATTTTTGGCTGTAGTATTTTCTGCAATTCTCCCCACAACATTTATTATGCTTTGTTTTTCTTTTTTTTGTGCAAGTTGAATTTATAAATTAATTTTATAGATAAAATAAAAAATAAAATAAATAAAAGTTTATTTATATTTGTTTGGCAAATTAATTTTATTTATTAAAGTGCATACCACTAGCTTTTAGAATGTTTCTTTTTATTAACTTACAAGACCAGTATTGCATTCATGTCTTTTAGCAGCGGTTAAAAACCATGAGACTGGCACAGTTATCCACTTTGTGGTCAATAATGATCATTTTAAATATTCTGCTGCAAAATTTGAAATAAAGAGCTATAAATGAACACTTTTAGGAGCCAGAACACTTTTGCTTTCAGAGCTGCATCAGTTTTACCACGAAAGGAGAAATGTATTTTTAAAAGTTAAACCCTTCCCTACTCAGAAGCCCCCTAAGTCTTATACTTACATTTCCTGACCCCTACCAATATCTATTCTGTGTGGCATATACAAGGTACTTAAAGTAAGCCAATATAGTTTTGGGACAACAGTTTTTGGGCTTTACTGTAAAGAATCAAAGACCTGAACATTAGTCACCTTTTAGATCAAAAACACTAAAACATGATTCAATATTTAGTAATTACCTGACAATAAAGAAATAAACATATTTACAAACTCATTTTACTGGCAACCCCCTCCCCCAGGACAAATTTGTATTTTAAGCTGAGCTACCATTGTTGCAGGCATAGAAGAACTACGTAAATATTCCTATGAAAAATCTAATACAGTGTTTTGTTTCCAATAATTTTATTTAAATGATTTTTAATGATTAAAAAAAAGATGTGGCTAGATCTGAAAGGATAACTTATAAATGATAAACAAGGAAAATTAAAAACTTTGTTAGAGCTCTGGACAAGGACAGTGATTGCTTCAAACACTTTTGTAGTTTCTCCCCTGCATTAAGTACTGAAAAATTAAAAGCAGGAATCTTCGATGGACCCCAGATTCGGAAACTGATAAATGATTCAAATTTCACAAGTTACATGACTGATATGTCATGGTTGTCAAGAACTTCTTGGGTAACTATTAAGCACAAAATTATGAAGAACTGGTACAAAACTTGCTCCTAAACTTTATAAATTTGGGTGCTACTATGAGCTTAAAGGTACACTATTGCAATTTGAAAACATTTCCAGAAAACCTTGGCAATTTCAGTGAGGAACAAGGAAAGAGGATCCATCAGGATATAAAGGTGATGGAAGAAAGGTATCAGGGCAGATGGGATAGACACATGATGGCAGACTACTGCTGCAGTCTTCAACGTGATTGTCCTGATCATCAGCATAAAAGGAAATCATACAAACTGAATTTTTCAATGACTTCCTTGTGATTAGTTCTGTAAATATACTGAATATAGAATATATTGACATTAATTATTTCAAAAATTTAGTTTTGTATACGTAGGCATATATAGTTTAATTTTGCTTAATTTTCATGTTTTATTAGTTTGCTATGAGGTTATAATTGAGGTCATTAATTCAAAAACTAGAACCAATCTAGAAAAACCAATAGCCAATTAAAAATATGTGCTTTAAACATAACCTAAAATTACTTTAATCTGTTGGGCAAGAAAATGTTTGTTGACTAGTATTATCCATTAATGTGATCCATAGTGCACAGTACTGTAATAGTGGCTATAACAGGCCATGTCATCTGCTGATTATTCTATGTTATGTATTTTTTTTATATCATAAGTATATATTAAGGTTAGTTTATATATGTTTTTCTCCAATTGTGGTGTAAATTCACCTATTTTACCATACTCTCACTGTTAATCATTTGAAAAAACAGCAATTAGTTCCAGTTATACATAGACAATTTTTTTTATATTGTTGTGTAGGAATTTATCTGCCTTCCTAAGTTCCATGTGCAATATCCAAAGAAGTTGGAAGTTAAGATTGAATTGCTCAAATTTTTAGTTTCAATTCAAACAGCTCAAACCTGAGGAAACAAAGGGGAAGGTAAGTATAAGTGACCTGTGGTGGCATACTAAGAAGCCATCATTTTGTCCTAAATGGGCAAGGTAACAGACTTCATGCTAAGTTTTAGTTTACTTCACACGGTTAAAATGAAGTGGTCTTGATTATGACTAAAATTGTGAGCTCAGTGGCTATCACTGGTTGGCATATGCTGAGCACATATGTATCTTATGGAAAACCCTTGGTGCTGGCAGCAGAGTTTACATCCACGTTAATGTTAGCTAAAAGAACTATTGTAAAATAATTCATTTCTTGGTTAAACAGGTAATGTGTATGGTATTTTACAGAGGCAAATTGGAAAAAAATGAATAAATTAATTGGACAGTTAAGATAAGTTCTCTTGGGAATTGTGGACAGGAAAATTCTCCTTAGCTCTCTTTTTTTCTGTAGTCTGGAATTCTAGTTAACTTTTCTTTGTTTGATAAGACTTTGAATTTCTTCTGCAGTTTTACCTCCAGCTGTGTGTGAGTTCATTCAATAGGGGCAGTTGCCAAGGTTTTAGACACAATCCCCCACAAATGCTGCAGCCGGATAAGGCGGGAGCAGCTGAGAGACATTGGCAAGCAAAACTTTGCACAAGTTTGCTTTTTCCTTGAAGTTAAGGAATTGAGTAAAGACAAGCAGGCGGCCAAACATCTGTTGTCAATGAAGGGAAGTCAGCTAAGAATAAAATGCAAGCATATAAATGATTCACCTTAAACATGCTAGCTCAATGTACAGCTACATGACGTGACAAAGACACAGAACCTGGTCTAATGTCCACTCATTCTTCTCCATCAATACTTTTTACATACCAAACTGCAATAGGAAAACTTAACCCCCCTCCTACTTTTACACCTCTGCTCGTTGGGGTGTTGCATTCATTTTTCTTTCGGTCATGGTCTAGTTTACAGAAAAGTATGCTTCCTGTAGGGATAAAATGGCTGTGCACCAACAGCTCCCATCAAACCTGACTGAGCTTCAGAGGATTTGCAAATTCTAATTGCAGAAAATCCCCCAATCCAGGTGTGCAAAGCTTGTTGCATTGTACTCAAAATACATTGAGGCTGTATTTGCTGCCATAGGTGCTTCAACATAGTACTAAGTAGAGGGTCAGAATACTTATGTAAATGTGATATTTCAGTGTTTTCTTTTTGATCAGTGTATTAATATATCTAAAATTTAGTTTTCCCTGTCCGCGTTGGGATATGAGACAAGACTAATACTTATTAGATAGATATTGATACACTTTCTTTGTACAATTAGGCTGGATACATGCCAAGTGTTTTGTATTAAACCTAAATTAGGAGTGCTAAATTGGAAATAGGACTACCTAATTCTACTCAGAATAAATATAAGGTAATTTTATATATACATACTGCCTCTAAAAGCCTATCTTTTCTCTCCTGTCCCATTCTCTCCCTGATCATTATTATGTGGCTCTTTATTCATTACAAAAAATGTGAGTAAAATGTACTATATGAAAAATGCAGTAATGTAAATGTAGCCTCAGGAAATACACCCTTATTGCATCTGCCCATTTATCATAAGTAACTTGCAATTGCTCTGTATATAAACTATGGCTATCAGATTTTTTTGTTAGTCCACAGTTTTTGAAGATTATCTAATACTTTTCTTTTTGGTGAAAAAGACAGTCACTTAATAACTCCACCTCCAATCTACTTATACTTCTTATTTAATCCCTGCCACTCAACTTCTCGATCACAAATACATGGTGTTTCTGAGTGTAGTAGAATATATGGCCTGGGCAGACAAGCACAAGTAAACTGTATATATTTTGTATCCTTATGCTTATGTATTGAAACTCAAATATATAGTATAATTCTCTGATTCTATTTGCAAAGTCAGTATACTCAAACTAATTTAGCAGCAAAAAGAAAAATCAGTTATATTATAATGTATAGTAATTGTATTATATTCTCAGCTTTGTGTGGTTAAATTTATCAACCACACAAAAATATAACAATAATTTTTGCACAACCTCTAGGTTAGTTTTTCTACTATTCTTCTTTCAAATGCACAAAGCCAATTTAAAGCCAAATACACACTACATTGTCATCTACAGAAAAATGCTAATACTAAAAAAACAGGTCATATTAAAATTCAGTACTATGACATGTACAGATGAGTGGTTGTTATAATAATTTATGCTGGTTGTCTGCTGCATGTGGCAAAGTAGAAGGTGACCCACATAGAATGATCTTTTTATCCTAATATATCAAAATATTTTTCTAGGTTTTTTGGAGAGGCATCATTATTTCCCATTAATCTAGACATAAAAGACTTTCTGGTTTATCCAAATGTAGTTACATATTCAGGAGGCATGCCAATGCCAAAAAATAATCTGTACATGGCTAACTTAGATCATGTAATCAGATAGTTCCACTAAAGGTTTTTAACGTAATAGTTATTCCATAAGAGAACCCATTTTATAATGAAAATCGCATTATCCGTAGCTTGTAGACAAGTTCATATTGTTCAGTTTAGTTGCACAAACGTATATCAAATCAGTAAAACAATTGAATTAGACCATCATCCATGTAATTGTCCTTACTACCCGCGTATCCTTAGGTCTGATATTGGGTAGTGAATAATAGATTTTGTGCTGGGAATGTTTAAATTATTCTTTGGATCTCTTAGAAAAACTTAAAGTACACCCTAACATTACCCATTTAGGCCAAAGTAACACATTTACTTTAATGTTGTCCTCTGCAGCTACTCATACTCAATTTCTTTTAATGCCCTCCACCGCGGCATTCAGTCATGAGGAAGGTCTGCGTTAAGTCAAAGCCACAGAGCTGGAGAACTCTTTGCCAACCTCCATGTGATGGCACTAGGTGTCAATATGACAGGCTATAGAGCACCAGTAAAAAATGAAATAGTAAAATAGAATGAGTTACATGTTTCCTAATACATTAGGTAATTTCTTTTGCTCTCATTTGTCTAACAGAACAGCAAGGGAGCAAGAAAAAAAAAGGCGAGTAGGTGTTTCTATATAGAAACCAGTTTTACTAATCCTGTTTCTTGACCCTATACTGTGCTTGTTTCCTATTAAACAATCTTGGGTTTGCATGCAAAACTCACAGTACCTACCGCTGCCTTGGTCAGAAGTACCCTGAAAGATGACAGGGCCAGATGGGATTGAAAGGCAAAAGATTTTTAAACAAAGGGTTTTAATGGTATATACTATTAATATATATATATATATATATATATATATATATTTACAGAAAGAGAGAGATTTACTTACTTACTATACTTAAGCATTGTCTAGTGTAAAATAATATTTAAGGAAACACATATAATACATATTAAAACAAGATATAACCTGGCATATTGACAAATATGTTTCATCAAGACTCTGAAGATTCAGTAACATTTCCTATTTCAGTGATATCTCTGTTTTCATTTCTCTTTATCCAGTAACACTTCGATTAGAATTTTAATTTTGATTTAAAATATGTATTTCTGAACATATTGTGTGTTTTTTCTCCACTCTGGGAACAATAAACCTTAATAATGTGTACTCCACTTTTCCATGTAGTTTGACTGTTCCTTTACTGTCTATTCTCTCATTTAAAACTAAATCTGGAGCCAAAATAATGACACCCATTACATGTTATGGGACAGCATATGGGCCGCAGCCAATTAGCTTTTAATTTCTCCTTCCATCTCTAACAAGCACAGATGGGTTGTTTCATTGTTTCATTTCATTCAAATGCAACCTTGTTTCTTCTCAGCTTTAATATTTTTGTCGTCCATCTGGACTGTCCTGAAGGGCCTCTGGCCAAATAACGTTTTCCATATTTATTCATTTATTGCTTAACATCTGTGAGTCTCAGCTGCCAGAATTAACCTTCTAGTGATACTTAATGACATACAGCTAAAATGAATTATAAAACACAGGCTAATTTATTAACAGAGCAAAGATTAATGCCGTGTATGAAACCCTGGCAGAAGATCACAATTTATGGGTTAGGACAAAAAGAAATGAACAACAAGTTGTGGTCCCCAGATTTGCTCTTCATTGTGCTGGGCTTCTGTGGAACATTGGCATACTGGCGATTGGCCTTATGAAAAAAGTCACATAAACACTTTGATTCTTCAAGAACTCACCAGCTGAGCACTAATGATATAGAACAACAAAACTGCCGGGGCTTGTGAGAAGCAAAACTTGACAGATTCATGACTTGACTTTTTCATTCAAATGCATGAACTACATGAATTCAGCCTCCAGGAGCTTAGCCTGGTAATGCAAAACCAGCAGATAGAAGATAAAAACTGATTGTTTACTGGCCTGTTCATTGTGATATAGAAACCTAGGAATACTTGGACTTTTATTAATATTAATATTAATTGGAGTTTTATTAATAATATTACAGTAGAATATTAAACACTTCAAATACATTTAATTTACATTTGCATTTTAGGGGACATGATTGTATGAGCGCAATGTTAAAATGTTATTATTGAGCACATATTTAAACCCAAACACATCATTGCAACTTCCTAGTCTTTTAGTGAGATGTAAGCATTTGTTTTCTTTTATTATTTCAGGCTTTATTTTTCATAGAAATAGTTGCATGTGAGCATGAATCTGACCTCTCCCACTACAAATAGTACCAACCGTAACTGTAAAGATGGTAACAAATTGCTATCAGAGCCAAATCCCCAGGAACTGAGGAATAAAATTAAGGCACATTACGTTAGGAGCTATGTTCAATGGTCTGAGGGTGATTGGATGTGTTTTGATAGGTGTTTAGTATTCCTGAAAAGGACAATTTTACAACCAGTGGTCATAAATACAGCGATACCTCGGTTAACAAAGATAATTCTTTCGGGAATCACATTTGTTAGTTGAAATCTTTGTAAGCCGAAACATGATTTACCATAGGTTTCTATAGAAAATCATTTAATTCATTCTGGATGCTTCCCACAAGATATGTTTTATAAAAAATAGTAAAAAGCACAATATAAAATGTCTCACCAAAGGCTGAGATGAACAGCTTCTCAATTGGTTCTAACATAATATTAGGCAGTGGGCGTCAGTTACTGTATAAAGTCCTCTGTGTGAATTAATCACAAACAAAGCAAAAAACACTTTATGGAGCCTAGACATTCATTAACTTCTTCTTGAGCAAGCTGTGCTTTGATATGCAAACAACTGCAGAGTTTGTCTTTATTTATTAAAGAGTTAAAGGATGTTGAAGAAGAGCTCAC
>NC_092860.1:112348824-112352876 GCF_032062135.1 Pyxicephalus adspersus | reverse complement strand
CTTACATTTGTTAGTTGAGTCCATATTCGTTAGCCAAGTGAATCTGTGGCAGAGAAATTCGTTAGCAGGGCCACCCTTTAGTGGAGGTATCACTGTATTTACCCAAACCTTCATAAAATATTATTTTCCAATTAATATTACCCCAAGTTGTTTGTGTGTCTTAGGTAAATTATATTTTCCCCAATTTTTAGTTGTAATAATCCGCAATATGATCCTTATGCAAGAAGATCCAGCAATCTGTGCCCAAGACTAGGGAGGCTTAAATAGGACTAGCAGCCAATAGTAGGACAGGATCATAACTAGGAACTAATCTGCTCATTGGCTGCAGGACATACTGCCCAACCCCCCCCTATCTGTGCACAGTGTTCAAAGGTTTCCATGGAGAGAGAGCAAATGACTAAAGGGAGGCTGGGGATGCTGCAAGCTGCAGAGTGGCAACTATTTTATGAGCTTCTACCCTTTTTAGAGAGGTTTTTTATACACATTTGGAGCTTAATTGTATAATTAATGACTTTGTATTTATACTTCAATATGGTGACCTTATGATTAAGCTCTACTATAGTGTAAAACACATCAAAGTTATTCCACTGTGGCTTATTTTTGTTCGCTTGTGAACAATAAATCTTGGAAGGAAGACAGATCTTTGGAGTGTGGTTTGGGACTTTTTTGTTTTGTGTTTGTTGGGAAAGATACAAGACCCACTATTTGGTGGGCGGTGACATGCTTTTTCTTTACATTTCAGTCATTTGAAATAAATTTCACGTTGAATCCCATAAATTAATGGTTATTCCCCAAATGCTGCAGGCAGGGAAAAGTTTGAAAAAATTATTGGATAGCAAAAGTAGTACAATGGCGAGGCATATGAAAATATTATTTATTAATGTTTCTGAAACTGTCATGCTGCCAGAAAGACTGGTTTTTATTTTAAAAGACAGGACTAACACAGCAATCACATCTAAGAACTGCTGTGCTGCAATATACTATGTATTACAGTGTTTTCCGAGTATGGTTGCATTCAATCAGTAATGGACTAATTTTTATGTTTGTGTTATCCAAAATAAATTTAAACCTGGATTCTAATAACTAATTTTCTTTCTCCTCATGTCTGCTGCTAGATTACTGTAGCCAGAAAAGTAATAGCAGTACAGACAGCTAAAAATCTACGAAGATAAGATTTATTAATGTTTCTGAAATACTCATCCAGGACTGCTTTAAACAAGACTTAAAGTTTAATGTTGACACTAAATGGCTGCTATGGGTGACACAGATTATTTGTAACTTTCAAAACATTCATAATTTAGAAATGTAGGAAAAAATATTTTTAATATGAATATATGGAACATATTAGGATAGCTCCTTAGGGTACACAGTACCTCTTAAAGTGCAACTAAACTGAAAATAACTAAAACCTCACTTACCCACTTACCCCATGTCTTTGATTGGGTTCTGGGTCAACCTACTATTCGTCTTCGTCCTTGCGTGGAGGAAGGGCCGTGCATCTCCATCTTCGTCCTTTTTCTTACGCCTTCTGGCTATGTCCCCTAATCTTGTACTGTGCAGGCGTGAGATTGGGTGATGTAGCCTGCTGTAAAGAGGGGGGAAAAAACGCGCTGATCTCACTTAAAGTGAAGGTTTTTTGTTTAAAAAAGGGTGTTAAATAAAAAAAAGAATAAAGAAAAAATGTTGGTGATAGGTCTGCTTTAACTATTTACAGAAAGGTTTAAATCAAGCCTAGAAATACCCACACAGCATAAAAGAAAAAAAATCTTATTTTAATTATTTTACCTTGCAGAGTCCAGTGATGGCAAGGATGAGATCCCCCAAAGATTCATCCAATACTGGCTGCTCCCCACTGCACAATGACAGGAGCCCCTCCAAGCTGCATAATAAATGGGTGTTCAGTTCTGCATTCTTTGCATGTGCTCAGCCAATCAAGCAGAGGATGGACTAAGTCATCACCCTTCAAGTCCAAGTCGAGTCCCAAGTAATTGACACAAAGTCCCAAGTCAAGTCTCAAGTCACCAAGAATTATTCCAAGTCGAGTCCCAAGTCAAGTCACTTAATTTATCCCTATTCACTGCAGGGAGGAAGGCATTGAGGCTTCTGTAAAACAGCCTTGCTCCCAGTCCCCTTCAGCTGTCAGCAAGGAAAGCCGGAAGTCAAGTCGCAAGTCGAGTTGCAAGTTGCTGAGCAAAACCCCCAAGTCAAGTTGCTCATTAGGCGACCTAAGTCAGACTCAAGTCCAAGTCGCGCGACTCGGTTCCAACCATTGCAATCCAGCTAGTCGCTGTTGACATCTGTCATTGTAAGCCAGCTGGGTTGGTTCTAACAATGACAAGTATCTGGCTCATTCAGTCTAGTTGACAGCTGTCAACTTCTGCCGGATGCATTGGCTTAAGCCTACGCTTTACTTGTTGATGAAATGATCTGTCAAGAATCAGAAAAGGGCATGGTTTTCTTAAATTTATGATACTAGTCTTAGGTCGAAAAAACTAAGATCTGTTCATCTATTATATACTATCCAGTAGATTTTTGAGAAAAAAAAATTATTCAGCTGTCTAAATAATTCTGATCAATCAGAATTTTCTGTGTTTGAGAACTTTAACATGAAACTATACACTATAACTAAAAAATGGTAAGCAAACTGGATATTTATTACAGAAGGGGCAGGTGACATCTATTCTACAATTATATATACGTGTATGCCTGTTCACAATCTTCCACCATTCTGGCCTGGCCAATCAAGATGGCTGAAGATCCTGAACCTGCAAGAAAACCTTATGAAGATGGCAGCACCACTGCCAAAAATAAATTGTAAACAGACATTGTATGTTTATTTTATTGCAGAAGGGACATCATCTGTCACTAAACAATGATCAGGCAATAAACATTTTTTTAATGTTTAGTTCATCTTTAATGATTAATGCCTGTGTTCAGTGCAGATAGTTGGCAAAACAAGCATGTATGAAATATATGTATGGAAAAAACACTACAGATGATTTCATGCAATGATTTAGAAATCTATGTTTGAACTCCATAGTGTATTTGAAGAGATAACGTCTTACGAATTATAAAATGCTGTTTCAATTATTAAATAATAAATGACTAACAGTCTTTACTGCTTTATGAAAGACATTATATCCTGATAGCTTTGACATATTAGTAGTGTACAGAGAGAAACATATGTACATAATAAAGATTCCAGGAAACAATATAGCGGTGCTCTGCTCCCCCCAGTGTTAAAAAACCGTATTTTAAGAACTAGGTTGGCTAACTAACAAGAACCGTGTTTTTTCCATGGCGGTTAATTTTATGCCTGTATCACAATTACACTAAGAGATCAGAATCTGAATGGCCATATATTGTAAGTAAAATATGCAATCCACTCTTCTATTGCAGCTGCATACACTACTATGAAAAGTGTCAATCAAAGTAACTGATAAAAAATCACTGTGATCTCCACTATTTTCTATAGGATTACTTTAATGAAGATCTGATCACCATTTAAAAATTTGCCAGTGGTAGTAATGTCAGGATCACCAGTTTATTCATGTACTGCCCAATCATGTCAGTTAAATACCTTAATTAAATGGTGGGATTGCAAATTTGAAGCTAATGTAGTTATAATAATGTCACTTCTCTGGTGCTCTGATGGGTTTCCTATTTTTTTTAAAAAGTCCTCAATGTATTTAAAGTAGTTCTAAATCCGTTATTCTGGCTGGTTATATGATGTTATTTTTATTTTGCGGAGTCACTGGTGATTTTACTCCATAGTGATGTTAAGCACCCTTCTGTTCAGCACTGCTTTAGGATAATTGACACTTTTCAGCCACAAAATTTGGCAGATACACAAAATACATGTTTAAATATTTAAATAAATGTATTTTAAAAAGGGATACAGCATATAGGTTCTGTAATATGCAATAATCTTAAGATATATTACTGCTGCCAGAACAATATTGTTGTATCAACTGGTATCCTAATGTAAAAAGCATACGCATTACTTGTGATGGCTATTGTCACCTTTGCATTAGTAAAGCTCTGCTCAAGGT
>NC_092860.1:112326844-112347470 GCF_032062135.1 Pyxicephalus adspersus | reverse complement strand
GCAGTAATTGATTTCCACCAGAGAATGTCAATTCTCTGTTTTATAAATAGAGTCCAAAGAAAGAAAAGAAAAGAAAAAGAAAATAGTGTAGAGAGTGAAGTCATTGCTCCATATCCAAAATTACTGCCCAATGCATAAAAAGCATGCTTTAAAATTCCAGTTTTAGATTGCATACAATACATTTCCATGTTTGTTATTCTTATTTTCCTAGATGCCCTTTTAACCTGATTAGTTTCACAAACCTTGGAAAATATAGATGAACAAAACTACAGCTTTAAATACATTATTTTAAGGTATGATATACAAAATTATATAGTAGAGAATAACAAATGTATAGGCATTTATTATTCATAAAGAATTGTACACTTGTCCTTTAACAACATCACTTCATTCTCTATATATTCTATACCACAGCAATCAATAAAATTTGGGGATCTATCTGCAGGTAAACTCAAAATGGCATGAAGGTCCAGAGATAGAGGGCAGTAAGGCTTTGGTTTGTAGGCAGCAGTTCCAAAGAAGTAGTAAGGCTGCACACAGAAGAAAGAAAGCTGGCACCTATTTCATTTCATGAGGATGAGATGGACTGGCTCCCAAAAACTGCATCATCTGCATTTTCACAGATAGAGAGAAGCCAGTATTTAGCTAGTAGTAATGATGTACTCTTCTTACACCTCTGCTAATTCTGCCCGACCCTTCAAACTGGCCACAAGGAGATAGTGGGATTGAGATGAGCAGGAAAGAATAGGTCAATGACTGTCAGTACCGCTAAAAAAGCCGCACTCCAAGAAGGGAAGGAAGATCCAGTAAGGAAGAGGCATTGAATGATGACGTGTCAGACCGAATGCCAAGAAGTAGTAGAGTAGAAAAAGGTAAAAGTGAAACTCATGTGACATGTACAGTGACATGTAAAAAAAGGGGGTGAAGCATGCCCACGGGCAAGACATGCCCACTTCAGTTTGAACAGAAAAGGGCTTAGCTGTCAACAAACATCTAGCATCACATACACAGATTCCCTCCTTTACCTTTGTAGTTGCTCAGCAGGAGTCAGCAGTGTAGGCCATTTTTTTTTACCATTTCTGCTGTTCACAATACCTATATCTACAAGATTTCTGAAATGTGCCTGTTAATTTTTATCTGCCCGTCTCGGCCTTTAATAAAGGCTTTAGGCCTTAGATTTAGATCAGGAAAAAGATCATTCAGCTCTGTGTGTGTAAAGGTCTCTGGTTCTGAATCTTCATCGGTTAAGTAGTCAGGATCAGATGATTCGGGGTTGTAACTGGCTGCAACTCCAGCGCATTCCTCATCACCTTCTACAGAAGTAAGTCCATTATGTGGCGGTACCAGAACTGGCAATGCATCATCATGGGTAACAGGCCTAATTGCAGAACCGAGGCTGGGATATATAATTTTGTGCTTAGTTTTACCTGAGAATCCACTTTTTTGACGCAGCAAAAATAGCAATCGATTAGATGGTCTTGCTGTTCTCTCCACACCATCGGGATTGCAAATGGCATTGCTGCTTTATGCTGATTTAGCCAGTCACGCAGTCTGTTGGAACAACTGGTACAGATGACATGTGGAGCCCAAGATTTATTCTGGTCACCGAGTGGACAGCCGAAATATAATTTGTATATCTTTTTAAATTCTGTGGTAATTTGGCGATGTTGTGCTTTCGTCTTGAATGAACCACACACGTAACAGAAACTGTCTGGATAATTAGAGCAATTTCTAGGCGTGATGACAAATGAAATCAATTGCAGTTAGTGCGGTCTCTAACCCTTAACTGTCATTAAATGTTGTAATATGTTAAGGCTACTTATAATGAATTTCACACAATATATAAATAGCTGAATCACAAAAAATAGACATGCTACAGAAAAACTAAACACAGATTTGAAATCTGCATCAAAAATACTACTAAGCCAACATAAAATTATATCTGATGAAAATGACATGTTGAGCTGTGTAATTCGTTGTGGAATATTTGTTGGTCAAAATCTTTGTTAGCCAAAGCGTCATTTCCCATAGGTTTCCCATAGAAAGTCATTTATTTAATTCTTGATGCTGCCCACAATTTAAAAATAAGTTTTATAAAAATAGTGAAAAGCACAATATAAAAGGTCATAAAGTCACCAAAGGCTGATATGAACAGCTTCCCAACTGGAACATTCCTAACATTACTAGGCAGCTTGTTGTCAGGTAAGGTATAAAACGCTCACTGTGAGTTAATCACTTTATGGAGCCTAGACATTCATTAACTTCTAGAGGAAGCTGTGCTTTGATATGCAAAAATAAGCAACTGCACTACACTGATAGGCATAGCATATACATATTTTATAATACAATCATTATATGTATTCTGACTCTTTAAGGCAGAAGGTCTCGAAGTTGTTATTCTGCCAAATAAGTAATAACCTCTAAATATAACCACAGTGCAAGTCATAGCTATTCTTCGCTTACAGTTTCATCCTAGTGACATCTTTGTCACCTAAGAGAAGAAAATATTGACTCCAACCTGAGACAGAGAGGAAGAGACACCATACGTAAGGATTGTCTAAAAGCTGCATTATGTATTTATTTCCAAATATAATCAGACAGAAGTGATGTCATACATAAAAAAGTAATGTTTTACCATTAAAGCAGTGTGCTAGATCAGTGGTCGCCAACCCTTTCGGTTCTGCGGACCAATAAAATCACCAGCACCTGACCGTGCATGCACAGAGAGCCGGGTGTCACTCAAATGGGGGGGAAACCTCCCCCAGAGTGACATCATTATGACGCAGGCTTCAATCAACGATAGGAGAGTGGGCGGGTTATGTTTAGGGACACAGCCCACTCACTTCCCTGAGACGGAACTGCACGGGGGACGTGATCCGCAGCTCTGGCCAGTGCGTCCTCCCAGCGGGGTCCTTCTCTTGGCTTTGCTCAGGGGGTGCGCTGGCCAGAGCCGCAGACCCCCAAAATTTTCTTGCGGACCAACGGTTGGTGACTGCTGTGCTAGACAGTGACAACTTTGGGCTTGGTATATTTCAGAAATAAGGTTATAATGGCCCTACACATTCAGTGGCATTTGGAAACCTGGAAGTGATTTTCCTACTTAGAGATAACTACATGCACTCTTGTATCATCTGAGCATTCATGTATGACTGGCAGACATCCTCGATTTCACTCCTATCTCCTTCCAACACACACGGTTTAATTTTTCCCCCTTGATGGTGACACCTAAAGTTTATCTTGACTATGGATGTAAAGAAGTATTTACATACTCTTACCACACAGTAAAATAGTTTTTAAACAAGTCACCTCTGACCTATTTACCTGCTCTTATTGTGATGGTATTTTGTTCTATGAAAATACAACCAAGTCTATAGAATCAGTATTCAACTGATTTCCAACTTTTTACAAACACCTTTTGGTTGTTTAAATTAGGGCCATGCAAAACCCACAGTGAGCATGCACTCCAATGTAGGCTCAATCGAAATCCCAAACTTTCCCATTTCAGTAAATGTGGGAGGTTGGGAAGCTAATTGTGCATAAGGCTGCATGCAGATGCTCCAGATTGTGGCTTAATTCTAGAAAATGACAAGTCAGCTGCATCCTCTGGTGAGTGATACATGTCCACCCACAGCCACCCATAGGGCATAAAAGGGACAGGGGGTGACAGTTAAGGGTTCAGCACTGTCTGTTGTAAAAGAAGTGGCTGTTCATGCTGCCAGTCATAATGATGGCAGCATGAATATCATAATGGCATAAAAACATGTATAATATCCATTTTACAACCTGGTCTTGCATAAGTTAGGGGAAATCTTTTTATTTTTGACGTGTTTTGAGGGCCACACCCCGCTTCATCAGGAAAGAACAGATACCTATCAAACAAATAAAAATCCGCAACATCTAATTTACAGTTCCACTTACCCAGTGAAATTCATAAGTATTCTCCATTAGATATGTATTAAATACCATTTTTTGTAGAAAAATGCTGACGACAACACTCTAAGATGGGTATCTCCTCCAAACAAAAAGAGTACTGACTCCAAGCCAAACAGCAGTGCAGTATGAGCAAACAACCAACCTAGGTGTCTTCTATAGAGTTCACCTAAAGATATTCATATTTCATTGTATTATTGTCATGTTATATAAATTGGATTTAACATAGACCAAGACCTCCATTCCATTATAGTGCAACTGAATCTGTATATATAAGTGCAGAAATCTTTTTATCTATTCTGAATTCGTATTGTATTTCATCAAATATATATTAATTACAATTAATAAATTAACTCATAAAAAAACAGAAACAACAAACAAACTATCATAGCTCCTGGATATGTATGTCTCCAGCACTATGAACATATGTCTGAAATTGTTTCAAATTGCATATTGAATTTCACCATGGATACTCTAAAGTGTGCTAGTAACTAGTACTATAAATTGTGCCTAAAAAGTGCAGTGATTTGTCTGTGATACTTGGAAATATAAGATACTTTATTGGGATGTTGCACACATTGGAGAAAGCTCTATGATTTGACCCCTAAAAACAAAAAAAAACTAAAATCAACACCAATGTTCTGGGTTGATGTGTGATGAAAAACAATAAGCAGGAAACAAAACAAAAAGCACTTCAATATACGTAAAAATATATCAGACCACGCAGAAACACACCTAAATGCACAACACTCATGTTGCGGTATAAACATTATTTATTATACTGTACATATGTTGTATTAAGGAACATGTTACTGACTGACTTTCATAGAATGGATTCTGAACATTTGATTCTGAACGTTTGTCTTTGATATTGCTATTTGCAGATTGAACTTTGCTTTATGGCTCTTTAATGCCCAGGAGGTATTGAAATCTAGATGTCCACTCCAAATTTTGCAGCTTCTAGTATGCATTACCTTGTGCAGTGCAGTACAGATTGATGGACTCTTCCTCAACAATATCGGTCATTATACGGACCTGATCAGGTTGGCATTTAAGCCGCATACACACGTGCAATAATAGTCACTGCAAAGAATCTTTCACGATCCTTTCCAACGACTAGCACTGCACTATGTATGAATGGGTGGTGTACATACAGCACTGTTCTGTTCTATGGAGAGGGAAGAGGGAGAGCGATGGAGCGGCACCCATCTGCACGCTCTCCCCCTTCCCTTGCATTAGGATGGTTAGTTGTCCATCGCCCGTGGATCCGCCCGGACGGTCGTTCGTACGATGGATGACTAGTGCTGTACACGCGCCAGATTCTCGCCCCATATCGGCCCTGAGCCGATTATCGGGCTAGAACCCTTGGACAGGTGTACGTAGCTTTACTCAACCTTTGCTGTGCCAGTCAGTTTTGAGTCTAATGGAATTTGGGTGCCTCTGCTGTAGTATGCATGTTTTACCACCTGGCAAAAAACATAGATGGTAGGCTCATCATGAACACAACTTTTGACATTGTGATCTTTGCCTTCCTGGAGTTTACTTTAAAGCTTGGCAGTCCCTCTGTATCTGTGAGTCTTAATAACAATGGTAATTAGCATGTAGAGAGAGTTTCATTTCAGAAATAGGAGACACAGCAGAAGGCTTGAGCAGCTCACCAAACTACTACTGGCACTTTATGCTGGCATAATCAAATGCCAGCTCTCTTAAGTCAGAAGGATTTAATTAGAATCTCAATTAAAGGTTGGAATAAGCAGTTCTGGGAAATGAACAGTTCAGTATTCAGACCTGCATTTGTAGAAAAGGTCAGAGCAGCACATTGAGGACACACTCTATCTTGTTTTTAATTTGTGTAATTTTCCTACTTCTTGTTTTTCGCCAGAAATTGATTTAAATGTGCTGCAAATAATATCATCGCCAACACAGAAGTGATTGGGAAAACTGAGACATAAAGCAAGGGCCAAAATCTAAATTCTAGTGTGTTACTTAAAGCTCCTTGACTGAAATAAGCATAGGAGTTGAATTATACCACTAATGAATAGCTCCATCATAAATAGTTCATATAATTAGCAAACTAAATTCTGCATTAAAAAAGTTAGTCTGAACCCAGCCTTCCTCGCTAATTCAGTTTGATTATGTAGATGAGGGGTTCTGACTGTTTAATCTGCATACTTGTCCCATGACCTGTATTGTGAATGCATTAAAACCACAGGGAAGGCAGTTTCTTAAACTTGTGAGTTTACATTACCTCCCAAAATTTGAAGAAAGACAAAAGGGACACATTTTAGGTTAATGCATGCAGGCAAATGACACACAATTGCCAAATCTCCATATTGCAGACCATAAAAAAAATCAATACACAAAAGTTACTGGTTAAAACAACAAGTGCTGTTTTCACAACTGCATTTCCTTTACATTACAGCATTTACAGCATTTCAAAATAACAAGTATAACAATTTAGATATTGAATGAAAGGTTTAATACAAAATATTATTCATAATATAGGTATAAATATTCACCCAAAAAAGGAACAAGTGAGGATGAAAAAGTGGACATAGGTACTTGTCAGGATCAATGAAGAAGTAAGCTATAAGTCCTTAAAGCAGAATTATCAATAAAAAAATACAGGTGGAAATCCCTAGATCCCTCTGCAACCCTAGTCCAGTCAATAGACTGTAAGTAGAGAAGTAGAGTTAGGGCCCCTTCTGTGCATGCCCGAAGCAGCCTCCTGGGCCTCCGTTTAAAAAAAAAATCCACATTAGTTTATTTTAAAGAGTTAGCTACCCTTTTATATAAAGTATAAAATGTAAAAATAGTGTTTAGTATGCTTGGAGTCTTGCTTCACTCATTGCAGCAATGACTTTGTCCTTCACACTTTGATATGTATTGACATGTATACCCAGCCAACTATTCATTGCTTTTATTGTTTAAAGAATTAGCCAATAAAGCAAATTAATACGTACATGAGATAAAGCTGTATTCACCTAAATTCTAATTCAAGATAAAATTATTCTTGTACATTATGGAAAGCTTAATGTGAACAAAACTTCACCTTAGTTACCAAGCTAAATAAAAAAGTTGTCTTTTCTACACAACCAAATGAAAACCAGTTACCTCAAAAAGCACAAATCACAACTTTATTAGAAAGACCTTGTGGCAGGGGCATGCAATATAGCTTTTTCTCTCCCTGCTGGTACACCTGACTTACGAGAGGACATGGAGACAAAGATTACAGGACCCGGGGCCACACATGGGACATTTGGACATTCAGTAGGATGTAAAGTTATTTCTGAATGTTGTCCCAGGTTATTTTAAGACTCGGTTGAGTGCTTGACTTGCCTAAGTGTGTGCAGCTGTGAAACACTATGTGCTGTCATTTGCCATTTACACAAAGCTAACACAAATGTCTGAGGATATACATGTTTTAATAGTCAAATTATACAAATATATGTATAAGTTCCTGTGTTATAAAAACACCCTAAAATAATGTTTGCTGTTATTACATTAACACATTGCTTATTGTGTGTATATATATTGTATTTCACCCACAGACTGGGGTTTCCCCTAAAAAGCCTACAAATTAAACATAGTAAATCTCTGACTGTGACAATATTCAATTTCTAAGTAAGATACCTGCAAGAAAAGGAATAACTGCAGGCAAATGTAGTCAATATAGAATTTGGTGAATTCTACAATTACATGCTTAGGAACAAAATATACAGATGAATATTCCCAAATTGTTCAGCTTTGCAAATAATGAAAAAAAAATAAAGCTGCTCAGAAAAAATTAATTGCAGCATTTTAAAGTAAAAAGAATCAAGGCACAAGGGAAATGAATATTGTTGCTCAGATAAATACTATCTTGGTGATACCAATGAGATAAAATATTGTCAAATAGAAAATGTCACGTGATAAATGCAATATGAGAACACAACAACTGTCTGGGAGCCAAAATAAAATGATCCATGTGGAGGAGTTCCATTTTCAATGCAGAATGCAACTGTTGTAATCGGAGCGCTCATACTAAATACAGCAAAAATACATTACTCAAACGTTATATATGTAAATAAAGTCACTCGGTCATGGCTTTTTTTTCTCTTAGGATTCATCTCTGATGTTTATGTAGCACTCACATGTTCTCATATTTTGTAATACTTTGATGACTTCTTTATTCTAAAATAACCAGAAAGCTAGATAGAACTAAAGTAGTCTGCATTTTTAGTAAGGGATTAGCCCTGACACAATGGTACATGCTTGAAGTAACTGAATGCTTGGTGGGAGTTTTTTTTTTACTGATCTTCAATCAAACCTTTTTTGAAACCTCAAACTTCTTTCCAAACCTTAAAATGAACAATTTTTTATATTACAGCTTAACAGTCTTTAGATGTGCTGGCTACATTAGTTTTTTTATAGCATTTTTAGCAAGTACATGCAATTAAACTGGCCGCCACCTCTAATGATCCAAATGGGTTAACCCATTGCTATTGCTGATCATAAGTCTTATTTATTAAAGCTCTACAAGGCTGGAATGGATTTCTTCAAAGTCATTTGCTCTTTGCTAGCAAAGTTTTGAATCCTGGATGCGATCCAAGTTTGCTAGATCTCCCAGCTTCACTGATCAAAGTATAGCCTCCCCAGTATTGGAGAGCTTTAATAAATGAGGCCCATTGTATTGTGCAGCCCCAGGCTAGTGGGCACGTGGCGTCATTGGTGGCACAATATGCGCCCTATTCACCCAACATTTACCCTGCTGTGAACGCACCAATAAATTCCAATTTAAAGAATTTATATACAAATCCTAATTTTCAGTTCTGGACAAGGTGCAAAGGTTTTTCAATGTTGCCTGTATCCATATTAAAGAGATTATTATTTATTTGTCTTGATGACCTGTGACTGCAAAGGAAATTCCAAAATGTTGAAATAGAATTGAAGGGAAATCTTCTGAAGCGGATACCTCTTCTGGGGACATCTAAGAGGGTTTTCCAGGCACATTAGAGGGAAATCATTTTTCAAATTAAAATTGTATATTATATTTTACCAAAAGCCAGAATCAAATACCACAAACACCTTTCTGTATTGCGTATTGGAAGTTTACTTAAAATGTATTTTTTTGCTTTGACATTTATATATCTTTGAAGGACTTTCCTTATGACGAGTAATACTAAAAGGGCTGCGTAGATAATAAACTGAAATACACAGTCCCTCCGATATCTGAGAGGCAAGTGTTGGTGAGGTTATTTCAGCAAGGCCCAACAGCCTTTCTCTTGGAATTCCAGATAGCAGTTCACTGAAACATGAGATCAGTTACCAAATATAGATGACTAGAGGAAGAATGACATGGTCCTGTGGGAACAGATGCTAGTTTTAGGCCACATTCACCTCATGAGTGCTGTGGGGACAAAGTAATACTTAATGTATAGCTGTACACCTCTTTCTTCTAATTAGGAGTTCATACCCAACTCTCTAAGGATTTATAGGTGAGTAACATTTTATTAGTGACAAATATATGCTAAACTATTTAATGATTTTATTATGTGTAGTATTGTTTTTGTATTATTATTACAACCATGATCATATAGTCTTAGAAAAAAGCATAGTCATTTCTTTCTATTAAAACATTTTATTATCTTCAGCAAGATAAAAATATAGAAGCATTGTCTTGTTTTTCTGAATACTTTTTGTACAAATATGTAATAATAGAGCTATAAAGAAATAAAGCAATTAATAAAAGTTGAAAATGAAGAACTGACTTTAGAAATTAGTACATTTGTAAAATAATGTTATAATTAAATCAAAGAGCAAAAACATGACTCATGTAAGAGACTTTTAATGTACGTTAATTTATTTCAGAAATGTGTCCCGTTATGTGTATTACTGTATTGCATAGTATTCATATGATAGTAATAATGGTATGCGGTTTAATGTTATATTAATAGCAATATAATTACATTTTTTGCTTTATTGCCTATTTTATGTGTCTTCTATGGAAAGAATACTACCTCTGTGTTATGTAGTATAGTAGTCTAAGGTGCCACTTATTATGAAGGTGAAACCTACAGGGAAGTTGATTTGTTGGCCAAAGAGCCATATTGTAAGTTTCTTTATTATTATTATTATTATTATTATTAATAATGTTATAATTTTTTTTTTCATTTATTTATTTTTTTGCTCCAGAACCACCTCTTAGGATGGCAAACAGAGCTGTGGATCAAGCTCTGCCCTTGTCTTATTTAACAAAGGATTTCTATGCTAACGAGAGGAAAAAACAGGACTCTTTGTCTGAAAGTATGTCCGAAGCTTCTTCCCATGATTCCTTCTATGATACCGTGTCAGATTTCCATGGCGACGCCTTTGATGGAAACTTCCCAGAACTTTCTGCCTTCCTAAGTCAAGAGGAAATTAATAAAAGTCTTGATATTGCACGAGAAGCATTTTCAGGTTCTCTGTCTGGGGATCATAGCCAAGGTCATGTTTTCAAATCTTCTCGTAATAACCCACCTGACCGATCCTATAAGGAGGTAAAATTAAGCAACAAAACATCAGAAAACTCCAGAAAAAGGGAAAACACAATGAATAAACTAGGCAGTTCTGGTGCTCCCACTAAATCTGGAAGTTCAAATATGAGAGGAACGATTTCACCATTTTTGACAGCTAGTCCAAGTATTATCAAAACTTTGCAGGCCCAAAAAGCTTCTAAACAAGGAAAAAGTGGCTCATCCACACTTCCAATTCCAAAAGCCAGAAACAAATCTGTTAACAAGGATCTAAACTCTCAGAGTGACATAGCTCAAAAGGCAGCTACTTTTATTGAAGAACTCTCTGCAATATTTCGAGAGACAAACAAAGCAAGAGAAAGGCGTCCTAATGGAGATTCCTCTTCCCCAGATAGCGGGTATTTGTCGCCAAAAAAAGAGAACACCATACTCATGAACCCCACAAATAATGAAAGTGAACCTGAACCACAGCAAGCGGTGAACACAATGCAAATGATGAATAGAAAAGAAGAAATACAAGTAAAAACTGAAAGCAAGCCACTTACAGAAGAGAGAACGCAAAATCAGTCTAATAAATCTCACACTCCGCTTTCAGCTGCCCGATTTATTCAGAAGCTCAGAAGTCAGGAGGTGGCCGAGGGAAAGCAAGTAAAGTTGGAATGCCGAGCAACAGGAAACCCCCTTCCAGAAGTTAGGTAAGTCAAACTGCACTACTTACCTGTAGAAGTAAATAGATATGGGTTGTGTAACCCTAAGAACCCTGAAACTGAATAAAATAGGAATGATGTTTTCAAACAAAACTGAATGAGATTTTATAATAAGGAGTCAAAATCTCATTGTGTTATGCAATTATTGTATGCATTTGTAACTTACAGTATATGTGTATTTGCGGTCATCTTATATTTCGGCATTTAGTTTTAGCATCTGTTAGGTATCTGTAAAGATGGAGATTACCAACTTACTACATTTTCTGTATTAGAATATTTTTAAACATTAATCAAATGATAAAAGAGAAACCTGGCAACTATATGTTTATTAGAGCTGTGTATTCTAAATACAATACTGCCATACCAGGATGTGGTTTTATTCAGGGATCCTGAGGACACCTTTTCTTGGCATGCAGGTACTTTATCATAGGGCATCTTGGCAGAGCAGCGCTTAGTAGAAATCAGAGCAGCTGAATAAGATTCAAAATTTGACAACCATGCTTTGAAAGCAATACCTTACATGTCAGAAGGCTAGATCTTTCAATCCCCTTCCCCCATACACAGCCCACTCACTACGAGAGCATATGGAAGATTTAAAAAAATTGGAACCCTCCTAATATGGGAAAAACTGCAGAACAGGCTTAGATATCCAAGTGAATTGATGGGTACAGGGGACATGTTTGGGATTTCCAATGTTACTACTCTTTTAATGTTAAAGACTGGTAACATTACAGAGCTGAGTTGTGTATTTGTTTTTGTCTATTGATAACAGTACTGCAGCTTTGGTATACTGCATAATACTTCTATGATAAGACATAAGTTGTATGTGCCAAACGCACAGTTTTTTTTTATTACTAACCTAATTGCATTCTTTAATAACTCAAATAGCAATGGCTGGACAACTGCACAACAGATGAACACTTGCATAAAACTTATTAATCCACTAAACAAAAAAAATGGGAAAGCGCTTTAATGATGACTTCAAATGATTAACATTGGGATCTTTATTAAGTTTTACAGGGGTAAAAAAGGAAGCATAATTAGATTTACTTTATACATTGTTTAGTTTGTCCAGCTCATGGTTTGGTAGCCAAATTTTCAACAAAGTTATTTATTCAACAATAGGAAAAGAAAACACATGTAAAATTATTATTGTAGCACTCAGTTACATACGCTTCATAGTAGAATATTATGTAACCAAGGTCAATGTAGATCAATTAGAGATAATTTGTGGAACAATAGCTTTAGTATAATTCCCCAAAGGCAGAACTGTCCGAGTTATCAGGAACTGGGAAATTGGGGAGGTTTGGAGATATAATGGGAAGGAGGAAGGGAGGTGGCAGGCAAACGTGGGTGTCACAAAGGGCTAATTCACACTGGCAATGAGGTTGTGGTATGTTTTCTGCTTCCTCATGCCAGGAACTGCTGCCGCTTGGGGATATGCTACATGTGGTGTCTCCCTGCAGTAGCCCCCATAGGCAATGAATGGGGGCTGCAGTGAGTAGTGTTAGCACTGCTCACTGTCACCAGCTGTCACATGTGCACACATTGGTGCTCTTTAAACCTGCACTGCTGTGCGAATGAAGAGGCAGGTGTAAACCTACCCAAATCCTATCAATTATATAGTAGAGCTACCATCTTTATCTGGTAAGGGAAAACAACGGAAAGAAGGATTTTTAAGTAACATTTTGAAAGCACTGAGGATCAGTCAAACTTAATTTGTTTGCTATTGTTAATATTCATTTCCCTATGTTAATGTCTCCTATATTTTCACTTTCCTGTCACAGCAACATTTTCCAAATATTTTGTAATTTTTTTAAATGTTTAGCAGCACTGATAAACACGGGAAGAAGAAAGGTCCACTACAAATCCTTAAAGCTGAACTCCAGTCTTACCTTCAGCCTTGCACAGTTGCCTACTCTGATTTCAGTGCACAGTCCACTTATCATGGTGTGCATAGCATTTCCTGGTTGACGGACTTCAATATCATCTAGCCCTTTCTATTTTGGGTATACAGTCACTAGCATTATTTGGATTTCAGTTTCACAGGGACTTAGCATCACAAGTGGGTATTACCACAATTTTTTTTTTCCTGCTGGCCTCTTAAATGTCCACTTTCGAAAGCAAAAAGCAATCAGTCACCCTGTCGCACACTTCGGCCAATACACAAGTGAACATAAATTGATTGTTAGTTATCAAAAACTTGTTGGATACTTGTAGGATCAAGGGCAATTTTCAAACCCGATCAATCAAGATTCTTTCAATTCTACAATAGATTTTAATTTAAATTGTTCACTTGAGTTTGTAAATAAATTGATTTGAATAAATCAATTTATGGTCATTAAAACAATCAAATGGGCTGTTTAGGTAGGAAGGGTTAGTAAGAAAGTTATTGTAGATGTATAACTGTAACAGGCCAATAAAAAACTATATACATGCGTGTATGTAAATTACATCACCTGTTACAATGTTTACAATTCTGTTCAACCAGCTTTGTGATCCAAGCATCTCTGCCAGACAGCACAATTAGACCCTTAGTGCAGCTTGTCCACATCTAGCTTATTTGACCGTAAAGATGCAATGGTATAGTCATGGGTACAACCTTCTGCATTTCCATAATAGAATGCCTTTTTCTGCCCTTGCCTCCAGTGACTCTGAACACTACTATTGTTTTGTTGTACTGGAATCTATTCCTATCTGCTATTCTTTGTCTTTTCCAGCTATTTTACTTATGTATACATTAAGAATGCATATAATTCCACAGTAATTTTCTTTCTGAATTTTTAAAACAGGGTCCTCAAACCTTTTAAACTAGATACACCCTATATGGCCAGACTCTGAAGAAGGAGTAATACGTAGACCTGGTTTAATAAAGCTCTTCAAGGCTGGAGAGGAAAAACTTCCATCAGTGAAGCTGGGTGATCCAGTAAACCTGGAATAGATGTGGTCCAGGAAAACATTTGTTGACAAATAGCACATAACTTTTAGGAAATCCATTCCAGGTTTGCTGGATCACTCATCTTCTCCGATGAAAGTGCATCCTCTCCAGCCTTGCAGAGCTTTAATAAATCAGGCTCAATCCCTCAACATCAGTATTGGTGTTATAAAATACATCCCCCGCTCAGTGCTTATCATTGGTGTCAGTGGAAGGCATTGTGCCACCTGTGGGAAACAGTAGGAGGAAACATACCCTATCAAGTAAACTTAAGTAGAAAAGTCTTTGCAGGTCATTCCAGCCAAAACAATGCTTCGCCTGATTTCTAGAATTTTTTTCTTTTTAATGTACACTAACTGCAACTCCTGCAAAATATAGTGTACACTCTTGACATATTTAAGATAAAGAGAGTTCAGCCAAGTGTCAGGATAATGTAACTCCAATGTGTGTTCTCTTGGGTTATAACTTCACTGGCTGCTCAAATGCTAAAGGAGAAAGAAAGTTAAGAAGATGAATCCGAGAAGATGGCCAAGAAAATGATTGAGCAGCAGCACAAAATATGGACCTGTCAACACCTGTTTGCTAAAATGTGCAAGTATACCGTGCTTACTTACATACATTGCATCAGGGGCCCTTGCAACCTCCAGCTAGCTTGGTTTCACTTTAAATGACAGTATTAGTAATTTAAATGACTTTAGGTAACTTCATTTTGAGATAAATAAGGATTATGATAATACCCCAAGCTTTAGTTAGATCAGAGCATTTGGCTTATTTTACCCTATGCAATTTACCCTGACAGCACAAAAGAATGGTCAGTGTACCCATATGGGTGATCTGACCAAAATAATGAACCCCTTCTTATGACTAGACCACCATCTATGTGTTACTTCCTGTAAGCTGATCCAATCAAGGCACAAAAATAAATAAAAAAAATATCAAAAATACCCATGGCTGCACAATATGTTTGATATTCTTGTAACTTTGCAACACAGTCTAATTTTTAATATGACAGCCATTTCAGCCATGCATGGACCTAACTAAAGCTTGGGATTTTTTTTCCAGAATCCTTATTTATCTCAAAATTAGGTTACTTCAATTTAAATTATTAATACTATCATATAAAGTGAAACCGAGCTAGCTGGAGGTTGCAAGGGTCCCTTTCATGGTATATTTGCACATTATAACAAACTTAGCTGGGCCACTAGTTTGCCCTACTCTAATGTTGACAGGCCAATATTTTGAGCTGCTGCTCAATCATTTTCCAAAAAAAAGGGCATAAAAGTGGCAGTCAATATTATTCTTTCATGGGAATACTTGAACGAGTCTTCTGGATATGTAGTGGAAAATATTTCAATCCCAACTACCACCTAAATTTAAAATATATTGGCATATGAAATATACACACATTTAACTTTTATAAATGATTTTATGCTAGTGTCTTTCAAAATGCCTTTAGATATCAAATATGCCTTTAAACCCCAATGTAAAATTATAAAAAACTGTGCAGCCTGAGTCTAAAACATTAAATATATAATTGTTCTAGGAACCAATGAACACAGTATAACCTTTCTCAAAATGAGAAATTATCTTTCTGTACACTTTGCAGCCACCTGGTACATGACTAGATAATGGCTGGGGGCTGCCAAGTTTTACCAAGCTGTGCCAAGAATATATGCTGTCTCAAGGTTTATAGAAAGCATAGAAGTCAGCAGCTGTCACAGTACCAAGGCTTATATGGATTGGAATACCCTCACTAATGAACTATCCTTATTTCCCTACATTTCTATTAAATGAAAGCAACATATTTCAGATGATGGCAAACAGAAATGTCTTTCAATGATCTGCAAGGTTTCCTCCTGAAAGATGCCATTAAGTGATACTTAAAACCCCCGCAGACACTTTAACACACACAACAGCTGACAAATGTGTAAACAGATTTATCTTTACAGCTACCGCCAAGAAGTCCCCAACTGAGGCCCTTGGATAGCTCCATGGCTATTCTCTGTCCCCTTTGTTAATAAAAGAAGTATGTGAGATGAAGGGATTAATAAATCCAGCAATGTTCTTCAAAACTGTATGCAATAACTTTGCTATGTGCTAGAACTAAAAAGGGTGGGCTAAGCTCAGCTGTTCTGATCCATTTTGGTACTAACAACAGTAAAAATTATAAAGATAGACAATCTAACACAACCAGATAGGAAACTTTATTGGAGGAAATTATTGGAGGGTATTTATCATGCAGGTAGTATCACATTTCTTGCTATCAAATTTTAATCAGATTCTCTTTAAAGTGACCCTTTTGCAATGTTTTAAAGACCCTCTTAGCTGTGGATGAAGGCGGTAAATACTTACCTTTCTTGATGCCCAAAAGGTCTATTGAAAATGAATACTCCTAGGAATGTCAGTGGTCCCTGCAGTTCTCACTGGTTCCACCACTAATCACTGCAAGAGGTACCAGTGAATTCTGCAGGAGACCAAGGAGATCAACACTCTCAGAGATGTTAGTTTCCAAGTTGACTTTGAAGATGCCATTTCTAATAATCAGAGCACAATTCAGAGGTGTAAGTGCCAGGAAAGGGGAATATTTCCCATAGTCTACAACTAAGAAGGCTTAAAACACCATGACAGAAAGGACTAGTAGATAGTACTGAATATTCACTATATATACACAGTATGAAGTCATCAGTTCTATAGATTTATATATAAACTACATATTCCAAAAAATCATTTGGCAAATAGCAGGTTCTAAAATTATTTTAATTTAGCGTAGGTGTGAAACAAAACAATACTGTGGCAAAAGTAAAGCCAAAATAAAGAAGCCAAATGTGAAAAACTAAGTACACCCCATGATTCAGTAGCTTGAAGAACCACCTTTCCCAGTGTCTCACACTGTTGTGGAGGAATTTTGTCCCACTCTTCTTCAAGACTGCTTCAGTTCATTGAGGTTTGTAGGCATTCATTTATGAACCACTCTTTTAGGGTTCTGCCGCAGCATATTGATTTGTGTCTGGACCTTGACTGGGTCATTGCAACACCTTAATTGTTTTTTTTTTTTTCAAGCATACTGTTTTATTTGCTGCTTTACATGGTATCATTGTCTTGATACATGACCCAATTTCAAGCAACTTAAACTATTGCACATATAGCCTCACAGTTAGCTCAAAAATGCTATAACTTGTACTATAACTATAACTACGAAACTATACTTTCTTTACTATACCTTTAATTATGAAAGATTGAAAACCTCTCTTTTCCCCCATGCCCTTAACTAATTGGTGTTTTTTTATCTGAAATATTTCCAGCTAGAAGTTTTTCATGCTTATCTATTAAATGACATGATATAGTTGTAGTGGGTACAAATCAATAGATGGCCTCTTATGAACATGTTAGTTGTTTTTTTTATAGTCTTTACTTATGGCTGTCTGCAGTGATACATTTATGTAGGCATAGTTCTGCTTTCTTTGGTATAACTAGCAAAAACACGAAATGGTTAGTGCCTTGTGATATTGTTTATGGCATTTGTTAAGCTGTTGATTTGCGAGCCTGCCCTTTACATCCATATGGATCCATATGCTTGGGAATATTCAAAAGGACTGTGTTTTTTCTTACATTGTGGTTTGTGCAACATGAGGCAAGCAGAATTAAGGGTCACTCATAGAGTTCATGAACCCGATGTAGTGGTTGCACTACCATATGGAGTCAGCATCCTAATCTTTACTATTGCCTTATACTGACATGGAACACTTACTGGTGAAGGATTATGCTCCCGCAAAACTGAATACAACTTTTCTATATTAGATAATCACTTATCAAGCTTGTACTGGTATTTTATCATTATTAATGTGCAGTGTTCACCAAACTTCCTATATTAAAAATATTCTTGCTTTTTTGTTGGAAAGAGTTAGTATTTAATATATTTGTTCCCATGTTTCTCAAGATGAACAAAACATCACCAAATATACCAAATATACATATCAGTGTTACCAGTTTTATAACTGTGTATGGAACAACACAAAAATTATTTAGTAATATAAATGGTATATACCCTGTTTTGCTTTGGGTTTTACAGAATTTTCACTAAGATAAGGGGCCAGTTAAAACTATATGATAATAAATGAACATAAAGGAAATGTAGATGTATGGACTGGTATTGATATTATTATTAGTATTAATAATAATAAACAGTATTTATATAGCACCAACATATAGTGCAGCAGTGTATATTAAATTGGGGTTGATTGTGATTTAAGCTAACAGTCTCATTATAGTTATGACACCTACAATTAACATTTTTCTCTTTCCTTCAGTGCCAATTAAAAATAAAGTTCAAAATGATAATATTATTTGTTTATGTTTTTATATTTACTAATTGCAGCCAGCAGTAGTATGTGTAAGTCAACAAAACAAACTAAGCCACTGGTCTATTTTATATCTTTACTGTAAATAGCCTGTGCTGTGTCCTGAATAGATGGATATCAGATTCTTACACATACCACAAGTCAGAGGAAGGATACCCTTCTTCTAGTACTAGTAAAAATTCTGACTTTCACTGAAATATTCCCTGGTTCCAGTAATTGATTGCACGCCACAGAGTGTTTCATTGAATGTCAGAGAGTAAAAATAAATCAAATAAATCTTTCCTGGGGGAATTTCACCAGAAAATTAAAAACTGTATTTATTAGATAGTTGGTTGCCTAAAACCCCAGTGGAGTAAGACACAATCTTGCACCACCTTTCCTGCTGTTAGCCAAAAACTTAAAATTAAAAATTAAAATTAAAGTTAAAATGCTTTCAAAAAGAAAAAAAAAGATTCAGCTAATTTCTTAATTTTTTTTAAAGTATTGGCAAAGTTATTGTGCATATTGTTAAAACATGTAGATCATAACACATGCATAATAAATATCATTACCAATATCTGCAATGTAGTTATACTGGATAGGATGTATTTTGGCGCAAAAATAATATATTTGAGCAAGTAAAACAAAACTTTTTTGTTTAGCAAAGAATCTACGTGACACATACAATATGAGCCTACAGATGGCGCTCTGGTACTGTGAATGTATATGAAAATGAAATATGCACAAATTATGTGAAACAAAAATTTATTTTAAAGATGAACTATATACACTGATGTTGAATGTTGCAATCCTACCCTAGAAAATGTTGAAGAATAAAACACTGGACATCATTCTCTGCATTCAAGTAACTGAAATGCATTCCATGGTGCGCAAATACAAAGTCAGTTCTTACTGAGCTTGATAAATAAGAAAAATCTGTGCTCACCTCATCATCAAGAAAAAAAAAGTTTTTACTTCCTTTGAACATGATTAGGTATTCAGATACTACACTATTTCTCTTTATTAACTAAGCCAAGTGATCGTCAGTGACCATTTGCCAAGAAAACATTCTCTATTCTCTAACATTCTCTAAACATTCTTTATTCCGTTAATTAGTCCAGAGTCCAGTCTCGCTGAAATATTGTAATATACACATTATAATGTTCATCACTTTACTGGTGCCAATACACATCTGTGTGGAGTGCTGACATGCGTCTCTTTTTCAGTGCCATCATGCATGATAGGGCCCAATAAATACAATAGTAAAACATGACTGTTTGTACATTAAAGTGAACGAAAATGTGCATGGATTAGAAGAGTTTGAAATCTTACAGCAACAGGTCTGATATATTAAAGCTTTCCAAGGCTGTATGAGATACAATTTTATCAGTGAAGCTGGGTGAAAAAATGATTATGGGAGATACAACATGCTGTGCATCCACATAGTGTACTGTATTTCCAAGCAGCAACCCGGAGACTGAAACTGACCAGCCCATGATAATTCTGTTCTTGGTGTAGTCAGAAAATTAAAAAGGAAACCAGGGGAACCAGCAAAATCACCAGGTATTTTACAGGAAAAAAATATAATATTTAATGTGGTTTCATATAAAAAAATGCACTTTAATCCAAAAAATGTTGGTTCATAGTTTATGTTCATATCGTTGTGTTCACAATATTGACATAATTTCATTGTTAGCACATTCAATACAAAATAAAAGTCAGCATGGCGTGAGTTTTCATTTGTAGATCCACAATCTTCATGTGAACACGCAGGAAGTGATGAAGCATGTCAGCACAGAGCAAACAAGGACAAAGACATAAGTACGTCACTCATACACTCTTCACACAAAGTTCTTTTATTATTTTCCTTACAAACCAACTTTTCGTCCAAACCCAAATCATGTTATGACAGGCAGCTATCATAGACAATACACAACAGGAGAAAGCTTTAGAAAGCCTATTGTATGTATGTAATAGTACAATGATTTCCAATCAAAATAGCAGAACTATGTAGGAGAACCTACATTTCACCTTTTACCGAAAAAAGAATATAGAAATACCTGTATATATTTATAGCAGGAATACATGCTGTATGTTTTATACAGCATGTAAATACCAGAAATAAAGGTGACTACAACTGTACAGTGCAAGTGTACTATAGTAGGCCAATCAGATTTGAGTTTACTGTAGTTAGATAAGTTAAAGAATAAAGCTACGTACACA